>NW_028151928.1:50000-135372 GCF_964638095.1 Poromitra crassiceps | reverse complement strand
AAAAATCCAAAATCAGACAGAGTGTTGAGACCAGAGAGGCTAAGACCGCATTGACTCAGTGCGGTATTCAGCCTCTCTGGTGTCAAGTCTGATTTTGGAAAAAAAAAAAAAAAAACCCAAAATCAGACAGAGTGTTGACACCAGAGAGGCTAAGACCGCATTGACTCAGTGCGGTATTCAGCCTCTCTGGTGTCAAGTCTGATTTTGGAAAAAAAAAAAAAAAAATCCAAAATCAGACAGAGTGTTGAGACCAGAGAGGCTAAGACCGCATTGACTCAGTGCGGTATTCAGCCTCTCTGGTGTCAAGTCTGATTTTGGAAAAAAAAAAAAAAAAATCCAAAATCAGACAGAGTGTTGAGACCAGAGAGGCTAAGACGGCATTGACTCAGTGCGGTATTCAGCCTCTCTGGTGTCAAGTCTGATTTTGGAAAAAAAAAAAAAAAAATCCAAAATCAGACAGAGTGTTGAGACCAGAGAGGCTAAGACCGCATTGACTCAGTGCGGTATTCAGCCTCTCTGGTGTCAAGTCTGATTTTGGAAAAAAAAAAAAAAATATCCAAAATCAGACAGAGTGTTGAGACCAGAGAGGCTAAGACCCCATTGACTCAGTGCGGTATTCAGCCTCTCTGGTGTCAAGTCTGATTTTGGAAAAAAAAAATAATAATTTAAAATCAGACAGAGTGTTGACACCAGAGAGGCTAAGACCGCATTGACTCAGTGCGGTATTCAGCCTCTCTGGTGTCAAGTCTGATTTTGGAAAAAAAAAAAAAAAATCCAAAATCAGACAGAGTGTTGAGACCAGAGAGGCTAAGACCGCATTGACTCAGTGCGGTATTCAGCCTCTCTGGTGTCAAGTCTGATTTTGGAAAAAAAAAAAAAAAAAATCCAAAATCAGACAGAGTGTTGAGACCAGAGAGGCTAAGACCGCATTGACTCAGTGCGGTATTCAGCCTCTCTGGTGTCAAGTCTGATTTTGGAAAAAAAAAAAAAAAAATCCAAAATCAGACAGAGTGTTGACACCAGAGAGGCTAAGACCGCATTGACTCAGTGCGGTATTCAGCCTCTCTGGTGTCAAATCTGATTTTGGAAAAAAAAAAAAAAAAAATCCAAAATCAGACAGAGTGTTGAGACCAGAGAGGCTAAGACCGCATTGACTCAGGGCGGTATTCAGCCTCTCTGGTGTCAAGTCTGATTTTGGAAAAAAAAAAAAAAAAATCCAAAATCAGACAGAGTGTTGAGACCAGAGAGGCTAAGACCGCATTGACTCAGTGCGGTATTCAGCCTCTCTGGTGTCAAGTCTGATTTTGGAAAAAAAAAAAAAAATCCAAAATCAGACAGAGTGTTGAGACCAGAGAGGCTAAGACCGCATTGACTCAGTGCGGTATTCAGCCTCTCTGGTGTCAAGTCTGATTTTGAAAAAAAAAAAAAAAAAAATCCAAAATCAGACAGAGTGTTGAGACCAGAGAGGCTAAGACCGCATTGACTCAGTGCGGTATTCAGCCTCTCTGGTGTCAAGTCTGATTTTGGAAAAAAAAAAAAAAATATCCAAAATCAGACAGAGTGTTGAGACCAGAGAGGCTAAGACCGCATTGACTCAGTGCGGTATTCAGCCTCTCTGGTGTCAAGTCTGATTTTGGAAAAAAAAAAAAAAAATCCAAAATCAGACAGAGTGTTGACACCAGAGAGGCTAAGACCGCATTGACTCAGTGCAGTATTCAGCCTCTCTGGTGTCAAGTCTGATTTTGGAAAAAAAAAAAAAAAAATCCAAAATCAGACAGAGTGTTGACACCAGAGAGGCTAAGACCGCATTGACTCAGTGCGGTATTCAGCCTCTCTGGTGTCAAGTCTGATTTTGGAAAAAAAAAAAAAAAATCCAAAATCAGACAGAGTGTTGAGACCAGAGAGGCTAAGACCGCATTGACTCAGTGCGGTATTCAGCCTCTCTGGTGTCAAGTCTGATTTTGGAAAAAAAAATATATATATCCAAAATCACACAGAGTGTTGAGACCAGAGAGGCTAAGACCGCATTGACTCAGTGCGGTATTCAGCCTCTCTGGTGTCAAGTCTGATTTTGGAAAAAAAAAAAAAAAAAAAAATCCAAAATCAGACAGAGTGTTGACACCAGAGAGGCTAAGACCGCATTGACTCAGTGCGGTATTCAGCCTCTCTGGTGTCAAGTCTGATTTTGGAAAAAAAAAAAAAAAATCCAAAATCAGACAGAGTGTTGACACCAGAGAGGCTAAGACCGCATTGACTCAGTGCGGTATTCAGCCTCTCTGGTGTCAAGTCTGATTTTGGAAAAAAAAAAAAAAAATCCAAAATCAGACAGAGTGTTGACACCAGAGAGGCTAAGACCGCATTGACTCAGTGCGGTATTCAGCCTCTCTGGTGTCAAGTCTGATTTTGGAAAAAAAAAAAAAAAAATCCAAAATCAGACAGAGTGTTGAGACCAGAGAGGCTAAGACCGCATTGACTCAGTGCGGTATTCAGCCTCTCTGGTGTCAAGTCTGATTTTTGAAAAAAAAAAAAAAATCCAAAATCAGACAGAGTGTTGAGACCAGAGAGGCTAAGACCACATTGACTCAGTGCGGTATTCAGCCTCTCTGGTGTCAAGTCTGATTTTGAAAAAAAAAAAAAAAAATCCAAAATCAGACAGAGTGTTGAGACCAGAGAGGCTAAGACCGCATTGACTCAGTGCGGTATTCAGCCTCTCTGGTGTCAAGTCTGATTTTGGAAAAAAAAAAAAATATATCCAAAATCAGACAGAGTGTTGAGACCAGAGAGGCTAAGACCGCATTGACTCAGTGCGGTATTCAGCCTCTCTGGTGTCAAGTCTGATTTTGGAAAAAAAAAAAAAAATCCAAAATCAGACAGAGTGTTGACACCAGAGAGGCTAAGACCGCATTGACTCAGTGCGGTATTCAGCCTCTCTGGTGTCAAGTCTGATTTTGGAAAAAAAAAAAAAAAAAATCCAAAATCAGACAGAGTGTTGACACCAGAGAGGCTAAGACCGCATTGACTCAGTGCGGTATTCAGCCTCTCTGGTGTCAAGTCTGATTTTGGAAAAAAAAAAAAAAAAATCCAAAATCAGACAGAGTGTTGACACCAGAGAGGCTAAGACCGCATTGACTCAGTGCGGTATTCAGCCTCTCTGGTGTCAAGTCTGATTTTGGAAAAAAAAAAAAAAAAATCCAAAATCAGACAGAGTGTTGAGACCAGAGAGGCTAAGACCGCATTGACTCAGTGCGGTATTCAGCCTCTCTGGTGTCAAGTCTGATTTTGGAAAAAAAAAAAAAAATCCAAAATCAGACAGAGTGTTGAGACCAGAGAGGCTAAGACCACATTGACTCAGTGCGGTATTCAGCCTCTCTGGTGTCAAGTCTGATTTTGAAAAAAAAAAAAAAAAAATCCAAAATCAGACAGAGTGTTGAGACCAGAGAGGCTAAGACCGCATTGACTCAGTGCGGTATTCAGCCTCTCTGGTGTCAAGTCTGATTTTGGGAAAAAAAAAAAAAATCCAAAATCAGACAGAGTGTTGAGACCAGAGAGGCTAAGACCGCATTGACTCAGTGTGGTATTCAGCCTCTCTGGTGTCAAGTCTGATTTTGGAAAAAAAAAAAAAAAAATCCAAAATCAGACAGAGTGTTGAGACCAGAGAGGCTAAGACCGCATTGACTCAGTGCGGTATTCAGCCTCTCTGGTGTCAAGTCTGATTTTGGAAAAAGAAAAAAAAATCCAAAATCAGACAGAGTGTTGAGACCAGAGAGGCTAAGACCGCATTGACTCAGTGCGGTATTCAGCCTCTCTGGTGTCAAGTCTGATTTTGGAAAAAAAAAAAAAAATATCCAAAATCAGACAGAGTGTTGAGACCAGAGAGGCTAAGACCGCATTGACTCAGTGCGGTATTCAGCCTCTCTGGTGTCAAGTCTGATTTTGGAAAAAAAAAAAAAAAATCCAAAATCAGACAGAGTGTTGACACCAGAGAGGCTAAGACCGCATTGACTCAGTGCGGTATTCAGCCTCTCTGGTGTCAAGTCTGATTTTGGAAAAAAAAAAAAAAAAATCCAAAATCAGACAGAGTGTTGACACCAGAGAGGCTAAGACCGCATTGACTCAGTGCGGTATTCAGCCTCTCTGGTGTCAAATCTGATTTTGGAAAAAAAAAAAAAAAAATCCAAAATCAGACAGAGTGTTGAGACCAGAGAGGCTAAGACCGCATTGACTCAGGGCGGTATTCAGCCTCTCTGGTGTCAAGTCTGATTTTGGAAAAAAAAAAAAAAAAATCCAAAATCAGACAGAGTGTTGAGACCAGAGAGGCTAAGACCGCATTGACTCAGTGCGGTATTCAGCCTCTCTGGTGTCAAGTCTGATTTTGGAAAAAAAAAAAAAAAATCCAAAATCAGACAGAGTGTTGAGACCAGAGAGGCTAAGACCGCATTGACTCAGTGCGGTATTCAGCCTCTCTGGTGTCAAGTCTGATTTTGAAAAAAAAAAAAAAAAAAATCCAAAATCAGACAGAGTGTTGAGACCAGAGAGGCTAAGACTGCATTGACTCAGTGCGGTATTCAGCCTCTCTGGTGTCAAGTCTGATTTTGGAAAAAAAAAAAAAAAATCCAAAATCAGACAGAGTGTTGAGACCAGAGAGGCTAAGACCGCATTGACTCAGTGCGGTATTCAGCCTCTCTGGTGTCAAGTCTGATTTTGGAAAAAAAAAAAAAAAAATCCAAAATCAGACAGAGTGTTGAGACCAGAGAGGCTAAGACCGCATTGACTCAGTGCGGTATTCAGCCTCTCTGGTGTCAAGTCTGATTTTGGAAAAAAAAAAAAAAAAAATCCAAAATCAGACAGAGTGTTGACACCAGAGAGGCTAAGACCGCATTGACTCAGTGCGGTATTCAGCCTCTCTGGTGTCAAGTCTGATTTTGGAAAAAAAAAAAAAAAATCCAAAATCAGACAGAGTGTTGAGACCAGAGAGGCTAAGACCGCATTGACTCAGTGCGGTATTCAGCCTCTCTGGTGTCAAGTCTGATTTTGGAAAAAAAAAAAAAAAATCCAAAATCAAACAGAGTGTTGAGACCAGAGAGGCTAAGACCGCATTGACTCAGTGCGGTATTCTGCCTCTCTGGTGTCAAGTCTGATTTTGGAAAAAAAAAAAAAAAAATCCAAAATCAGACAGAGTGTTGAGACCAGAGAGGCTAAGACCGCATTGACTCAGTGCGGTATTCAGCCTCTCTGGTGTCAAGTCTGATTTTGGAAAAAAAAAAAAAAAAACCCAAAATCAGACAGAGTGTTGACACCAGAGAGGCTAAGACCGCATTGACTCAGTGCGGTATTCAGCTTCTCTGGTGTCAAGTCTGATTTTGGAAAAAAAAAAAAAAAATCCAAAATCAGACAGAGTGTTGAGACCAGAGAGGCTAAGACCGCATTGACTCAGTGCGGTATTCAGCCTCTCTGGTGTCAAGTCTGATTTTGGAAAAAAAAAAAAAAAAATCCAAAATCAGACAGAGTGTTGAGACCAGAGAGGCTAAGACGGCATTGACTCAGTGCGGTATTCAGCCTCTCTGGTGTCAAGTCTGATTTTTGAAAAAAAAAAAAAAAAATCCAAAATCAGACAGAGTGTTGACACCAGAGAGGCTAAGACCGCATTGACTCAGTGCGGTATTCAGCCTCTCTGGTGTCAAGTCTGATTTTGGAAAAAAAAAAAAATATATCCAAAATCAGACAGAGTGTTGAGACCAGAGAGGCTAAGACCCCATTGACTCAGTGCGGTATTCAGCCTCTCTGGTGTCAAGTCTGATTTTGGAAAAAAAAAATAATAATCCAAAATCAGACAGAGTGTTGACACCAGAGAGGCTAAGACCGCATTGACTCAGTGCGGTATTCAGCCTCTCTGGTGTCAAGTCTGATTTTGGAAAAAAAAAAAAAAAATCCAAAATCAGACAGAGTGTTGAGACCAGAGAGGCTAAGACCGCATTGACTCAGTGCGGTATTCAGCCTCTCTGGTGTCAAGTCTGATTTTGGAAAAAAAAAAAAAAAAAATCCAAAATCAGACAGAGTGTTGAGACCAGAGAGGCTAAGACCGCATTGACTCAGTGCGGTATTCAGCCTCTCTGGTGTCAAGTCTGATTTTTGAAAAAAAAAAAAAAAAATCCAAAATCAGACAGAGTGTTGAGACCAGAGAGGCTAAGACCGCATTGACTCAGTGCGGTATTCAGCCTCTCTGGTGTTAAGTCTGATTTTGGAAAAAAAAAAAAAATCCAAAATCAGACAGAGTGTTGAGACCAGAGAGGCTAAGACGGCATTGACTCAGTGCGGAATTCAGCCTCTCTGGTGTCAAGTCTGATTTTGGAAAAAAATAATAATAATCCAAAATCAAACAGAGTGTTGAGACCAGAGAGGCTAAGACCGCATTGACTCAGTGCGGTATTCAGCCTCTCTGGTGTCAAGTCTGATTTTGGGAAAAAAAAAAAAAAATCCAAAATCAGACAGAGTGTTGAGACCAGAGAGGCTAAGATCGCATTGACTCAGTGCGGTATTCAGCCTCTCTGGTGTCAAGTCTGATTTTGGAAAAAAAAAAAAAAAAATCCAAAATCAGACAGTGTTGACACCAGAGAGGCTAAGACCGCATTGACTCAGTGCGGTATTCAGCCTCTCTGGTGTCAAGTCTGATTTTGGAAAAAAAAAAAAAAAAATCCAAAATCAGACAGAGTGTTGACACCAGAGAGGCTAAGACCGCATTGACTCAGTGCGGTATTCAGCCTCTCTGGTGTCAAGTCTGATTTTGGAAAAAAATATATATATATCCAAAATCAGACAGAGTGTTGACACCAGAGAGGCTAAGACCGCATTGACTCAGTGCGGTATTCAGCCTCTCTGGTGTCAAGTCTGATTTTGGAAAAAAAAAAAAAAAAATCCAAAATCAGACAGAGTGTTGAGACCAGAGAGGCTAAGACCGCATTGACTCAGTGCGGTATTCAGCCTCTCTGGTGTCAAGTCTGATTTTGGGAAAAAAAAAAAAAAAAAATCCAAAATCAGACAGAGTGTTGAGACCAGAGAGGCTAAGACTGCATTGACTCAGTGCGGTATTCAGCCTCTCTGGTGTCAAGTCTGATTTTGGAAAAAAAAAAAAAAAAAAAAATCCAAAATCAAACAGAGTGTTGAGACCAGAGAGGCTAAGACCGCATTGACTCAGTGCGGTATTCAGCCTCTCTGGTGTCAAGTCTGATTTTGGAGAAAAAAAAAAAAAAATCCAAAATCAGACAGAGTGTTGAGACCAGAGAGGCTAAGACGGCATTGACTCAGTGCGGTATTCAGCCTCTCTGGTGTCAAGTCTGATTTTGGAAAAAAAAAAAAAAAAAATCCAAAATCAGACAGTGTTGAGACCAGAGAGGCTAAGACGGCATTGACTCAGTGCGGTATTCAGCCTCTCTGGTGTCAAGTCTGATTTTGGAAAAAAATAATAATAATCCAAAATCAGACAGAGTGTTGACACCAGAGAGGCTAAGACCGCATTGACTCAGTGCGGTATTCAGCCTCTCTGGTGTCAAGTCTGATTTTGGAAAAAACAAAAAACAAATCCAAAATCAGACAGAGTGTTGAGACCAGAGAGGCTAAGACCGCATTGACTCAGTGCGGTATTCAGCCTCTCTGGTGTCAAGTCTGATTTTGGAAAAAAAAAAAAAAAAATCCAAAATCAGACAGAGTGTTGAGACCAGAGAGGCTAAGACCGCATTGACTCAGTGCGGTATTCAGCCTCTCTGGTGTCAAGTCTGATTTTGGAAAAAAAAAAAAAAAAATCCAAAATCAGACAGAGTGTTGAGACCAGAGAGGCTAAGACCGCATTGACTCAGTGCGGTATTCAGCCTCTCTGGTGTCAAGTCTGATTTTGGAAAAAAAAAAAAAATCCAAAATCAGACAGAGAGTTGAGACCAGAGAGGCTAAGACGGCATTGACTCAGTGCGGTATTCAGCCTCTCTGGTGTCAAGTCTGATTTTGGAAAAAAAAAAAAAAAAAATCCAAAATCAGACAGAGTGTTGACACCAGAGCGGCTAAGACCGCATTGACTCAGTGCGGTATTCAGCCTCTCTGGTGTCAAGTCTGATTTTGGAAAAAAAAAAAAAAATATCCAAAATCAGACAGAGTGTTGAGACCAGAGAGGCTAAGACCGCATTGACTCAGTGCGGTATTCAGCCTCTCTGGTGTCAAGTCTGATTTTGGAAAAAAAAAAAAAAAAATCCAAAATCAGACAGAGTGTTGACACCAGAGAGGCTAAGACCGCATTGACTCAGTGCGGTATTCAGCCTCTCTGGTGTCAAGTCTGATTTTGGAAAAAAAAAAATATATCCAAAATCAGACAGAGTGTTGAGACCAGAGAGGCTAAGACCGCATTGACTCAGTGCGGTATTCAGCCTCTCTGGTGTCAAGTCTGATTTTGGAAAAAAAAAAAAAAAAAAATCCAAAATCAGACAGAGTGTTGAGACCAGAGAGGCTAAGACCACATTGACTCAGTGCGGTATTCAGCCTCTCTGGTGTCAAGTCTGATTTTGGAAAAAAAAAAAAAAAATCCAAAATCAGACAGAGTGTTGAGACCAGAGAGGCTAAGACGGCATTGACTCAGTGCGGTATTCAGCCTCTCTGGTGTCAAGTCTGATTTTGGAAAAAAAATAAAATAATCCAAAATCAGACAGAGTGTTGACACCAGAGAGGCTAAGACCGCATTGACTCAGTGCGGTATTCAGCCTCTCTGGTGTCAAGTCTGATTTTGGAAAAAAAAAAAAAAAATCCAAAATCAGACAGAGTGTTGAGACCAGAGAGGCTAAGACCGCATTGACTCAGTGCGGTATTCAGCCTCTCTGGTGTCAAGTCTGATTTGGAAAAAAAAAAAAAAAAAATCCAAAATCAAACAGAGTGTTGAGACCAGAGAGGCTAAGACCGCATTGACTCAGTGCGGTATTCAGCCTCTCTGGTGTCAAGTCTGATTTTGGAAAAAAAAAAAAAAAAATCCAAAATCAGACAGAGTGTTGACACCAGAGAGGCTAAGACCGCATTGACTCAGTGCGGTATTCAGCCTCTCTGGTGTCAAGTCTGATTTTGAAAAAAAAATAAAAAATATCCAAAATCAGACAGAGTGTTGAGACCAGAGAGGCTAAGACCGCATTGACTCAGTGCGTATTCAGCCTCTCTGGTGTCAAGTCTGATTTTGGGAAAAAAAAAAAAAAAAAAATCCAAAATCAGACAGAGTGTTGAGACCAGAGAGGCTAAGACCGCATTGACTCAGTGCGGTATTCAGCCTCTCTGGTGTCAAGTCTGATTTTGGAAAAAAAAAAAAAAAAATCCAAAATCAGACAGAGTGTTGAGACCAGAGAGGCTAAGACGGCATTGACTCAGTGCGGTATTCAGCCTCTCTGGTGTCAAGTCTGATTTTGGAAAAAAAAAAAAAAAATCCAAAATCAGACAGAGTGTTGACACCAGAGAGGCTAAGACCGCATTGACTCAGTGCGGTATTCAGCCTCTCTGGTGTCAAGTCTGATTTTGGAAAAAAAAAAAAAAAATCCAAAATCAGACAGAGTGTTGAGACCAGAGAGGCTAAGACCGCATTGACTCAGTGCGGTATTCAGCCTCTCTGGTGTCAAGTCTGATTTTGGAGAAAAAAAAAAAAAAAATCCAAAATCAGACAGAGTGTTGAGACCAGAGAGGCTAAGACCGCATTGACTCAGTGCGGTATTCAGCCCTCTGGTGTCAAGTCTGATTTTGGAAAAAAAAAAAAAAAAATCCAAAATCAGACAGAGTGTTGAGACCAGAGAGGCTAAGACCGCATTGACTCAGTGCGGTATTCAGCCTCTCTGGTGTCAAGTCTGATTTTGGAAAAAAAAAAAAAAAAATCCAAAATCAGACAGTGTTGAGACCAGAGAGGCTAAGACGGCATTGACTCAGTGCGGTATTCAGCCTCTCTGGTGTCAAGTCTGATTTTGGAAAAAAATAATAATAATCCAAAATCAGACAGAGTGTTGACACCAGAGAGGCTAAGACCGCATTGACTCAGTGCGGTATTCAGCCTCTCTGGTGTCAAGTCTGATTTTTGAAAAAAAAAAAAAAAATCCAAAATCAGACAGAGTGTTGAGACCAGAGAGGCTAAGACCGCATTGACTCAGTGCGGTATTCAGCCTCTCTGGTGTCAAGTCTGATTTTGGAAAAAAAAAAAAAAAAAATCCAAAATCAGACAGAGTGTTGAGACCAGAGAGGCTAAGACCGCATTGACTCAGTGCGGTATTCAGCCTCTCTGGTGTCAAGTCTGATTTTGGAAAAAAAAAAAAAAAAATCCAAAATCAGACAGAGTGTTGAGACCAGAGAGGCTAAGACCGCATTGACTCAGTGCGGTATTCAGCCTCTCTGGTGTCAAGTCTGATTTTGGAAAAAAAAAAAAAATCCAAAATCAGACAGAGAGTTGAGACCAGAGAGGCTAAGACGGCATTGACTCAGTGCGGTATTCAGCCTCTCTGGTGTCAAGTCTGATTTTGGAAAAAAAAAAAAAAAAATCCAAAATCAGACAGAGTGTTGACACCAGAGCGGCTAAGACCGCATTGACTCAGTGCGGTATTCAGCCTCTCTGGTGTCAAGTCTGATTTTGGAAAAAAAAAAAAAAATATCCAAAATCAGACAGAGTGTTGAGACCAGAGAGGCTAAGACCGCATTGACTCAGTGCGGTATTCAGCCTCTCTGGTGTCAAGTCTGATTTTGGAAAAAAAAAAAAAAAAATCCAAAATCAGACAGAGTGTTGACACCAGAGAGGCTAAGACCGCATTGACTCAGTGCGGTATTCAGCCTCTCTGGTGTCAAGTCTGATTTTGGAAAAAAAAAAAAAATATCCAAAATCAGACAGAGTGTTGAGACCAGAGAGGCTAAGACCGCATTGACTCAGTGCGGTATTCAGCCTCTCTGGTGTCAAGTCTGATTTTGGAAAAAAAAAAAAAAAAAATCCAAAATCAGACAGAGTGTTGAGACCAGAGAGGCTAAGACCACATTGACTCAGTGCGGTATTCAGCCTCTCTGGTGTCAAGTCTGATTTTGGAAAAAAAAAAAAAAAATCCAAAATCAGACAGAGTGTTGAGACCAGAGAGGCTAAGACGGCATTGACTCAGTGCGGTATTCAGCCTCTCTGGTGTCAAGTCTGATTTTGGAAAAAAAAAAAAAAAATCCAAAATCAGACAGAGTGTTGACACCAGAGAGGCTAAGACCGCATTGACTCAGTGCGGTATTCAGCCTCTCTGGTGTCAAGTCTGATTTTGGAAAAAAAAAAAAAAAATCCAAAATCAGACAGAGTGTTGAGACCAGAGAGGCTAAGACCGCATTGACTCAGTGCGGTATTCAGCCTCTCTGGTGTCAAGTCTGATTTTGGAGAAAAAAAAAAAAAAAATCCAAAATCAGACAGAGTGTTGAGACCAGAGAGGCTAAGACCGCATTGACTCAGTGCGGTATTCAGCCTCTCTGGTGTCAAGTCTGATTTTGGAAAAAAAAAAAAAAAAATCCAAAATCAGACAGAGTGTTGAGACCAGAGAGGCTAAGACCGCATTGACTCAGTGCGGTATTCAGCCTCTCTGGTGTCAAGTCTGATTTTGGAAAAAAAAAAAAAAAAATCCAAAATCAGACAGTGTTGAGACCAGAGAGGCTAAGACGGCATTGACTCAGTGCGGTATTCAGCCTCTCTGGTGTCAAGTCTGATTTTGGAAAAAAATAATAATAATCCAAAATCAGACAGAGTGTTGACACCAGAGAGGCTAAGACCGCATTGACTCAGTGCGGTATTCAGCCTCTCTGGTGTCAAGTCTGATTTTGGAAAAAAAAAAAAAAAAATCCAAAATCAGACAGAGTGTTGAGACCAGAGAGGCTAAGACCGCATTGACTCAGTGCGGTATTCAGCCTCTCTGGTGTCAAGTCTGATTTTGGAAAAAAAAAAAAAAAAATCCAAAATCAGACAGAGTGTTGAGACCAGAGAGGCTAAGACCGCATTGACTCAGTGCGGTATTCAGCCTCTCTGGTGTCAAGTCTGATTTTGGAAAAAAAAAAAAAAAAATCCAAAATCAGACAGAGTGTTGAGACCAGAGAGGCTAAGACCGCATTGACTCAGTGCGGTATTCAGCCTCTCTGGTGTCAAGTCTGATTTTGGAAAAAAAAAAAAAAATCCAAAATCAGACAGAGAGTTGAGACCAGAGAGGCTAAGACGGCATTGACTCAGTGCGGTATTCAGCCTCTCTGGTGTCAAGTCTGATTTTGGAAAAAAAAAAAAAAAAATCCAAAATCAGACAGAGTGTTGACACCAGAGCGGCTAAGACCGCATTGACTCAGTGCGGTATTCAGCCTCTCTGGTGTCAAGTCTGATTTTGGAAAAAAAAAAAAAAATATCCAAAATCAGACAGAGTGTTGAGACCAGAGAGGCTAAGACCGCATTGACTCAGTGCGGTATTCAGCCTCTCTGGTGTCAAGTCTGATTTTGGAAAAAAAAAAAAAAAAATCCAAAATCAGACAGAGTGTTGACACCAGAGAGGCTAAGACCGCATTGACTCAGTGCGGTATTCAGCCTCTCTGGTGTCAAGTCTGATTTTGGAAAAAAAAAATATATATCCAAAATCAGACAGAGTGTTGAGACCAGAGAGGCTAAGACCGCATTGACTCAGTGCGGTATTCAGCCTCTCTGGTGTCAAGTCTGATTTTGGAAAAAAAAAAAAAAAAAATCCAAAATCAGACAGAGTGTTGAGACCAGAGAGGCTAAGACCACATTGACTCAGTGCGGTATTCAGCCTCTCTGGTGTCAAGTCTGATTTTGGAAAAAAAAAAAAAAAAATCCAAAATCAGACAGAGTGTTGAGACCAGAGAGGCTAAGACGGCATTGACTCAGTGCGGTATTCAGCCTCTCTGGTGTCAAGTCTGATTTTGGAAAAAAAATAAAATAATCCAAAATCAGACAGAGTGTTGACACCAGAGAGGCTAAGACCGCATTGACTCAGTGCGGTATTCAGCCTCTCTGGTGTCAAGTCTGATTTTGGAAAAAAAAAAAAAAAATCCAAAATCAGACAGAGTGTTGAGACCAGAGAGGCTAAGACCGCATTGACTCAGTGCGGTATTCAGCCTCTCTGGTGTCAAGTCTGATTTGGAAAAAAAAAAAAAAAAAATCCAAAATCAAACAGAGTGTTGAGACCAGAGAGGCTAAGACCGCATTGACTCAGTGCGGTATTCAGCCTCTCTGGTGTCAAGTCTGATTTTGGAAAAAAAAAAAAAAAAATCCAAAATCAGACAGAGTGTTGACACCAGAGAGGCTAAGACCGCATTGACTCAGTGCGGTATTCAGCCTCTCTGGTGTCAAGTCTGATTTTGAAAAAAAAATAAAAAATATCCAAAATCAGACAGAGTGTTGAGACCAGAGAGGCTAAGACCGCATTGACTCAGTGCGTATTCAGCCTCTCTGGTGTCAAGTCTGATTTTGGAAAAAAAAAAAAAAAAAAATCCAAAATCAGACAGAGTGTTGAGACCAGAGAGGCTAAGACCGCATTGACTCAGTGCGGTATTCAGCCTCTCTGGTGTCAAGTCTGATTTTGGAAAAAAAAAAAAAAAAATCCAAAATCAGACAGAGTGTTGAGACCAGAGAGGCTAAGACGGCATTGACTCAGTGCGGTATTCAGCCTCTCTGGTGTCAAGTCTGATTTTGGAAAAAAAAAAAAAAAATCCAAAATCAGACAGAGTGTTGACACCAGAGAGGCTAAGACCGCATTGACTCAGTGCGGTATTCAGCCTCTCTGGTGTCAAGTCTGATTTTGGAAAAAAAAAAAAAAAATCCAAAATCAGACAGAGTGTTGAGACCAGAGAGGCTAAGACCGCATTGACTCAGTGCGGTATTCAGCCTCTCTGGTGTCAAGTCTGATTTTGGAGAAAAAAAAAAAAAAATCCAAAATCAGACAGAGTGTTGAGACCAGAGAGGCTAAGACCGCATTGACTCAGTGCGGTATTCAGCCTCTCTGGTGTCAAGTCTGATTTTGGAAAAAAAAAAAAAAAAATCCAAAATCAGACAGAGTGTTGAGACCAGAGAGGCTAAGACCGCATTGACTCAGTGCGGTATTCAGCCTCTCTGGTGTCAAGTCTGATTTTGGAAAAAAAAAAAAAAAAATCCAAAATCAGACAGTGTTGAGACCAGAGAGGCTAAGACGGCATTGACTCAGTGCGGTATTCAGCCTCTCTGGTGTCAAGTCTGATTTTGGAAAAAAATAATAATAATCCAAAATCAGACAGAGTGTTGACACCAGAGAGGCTAAGACCGCATTGACTCAGTGCGGTATTCAGCCTCTCTGGTGTCAAGTCTGATTTTGGAAAAAAAAAAAAAAAATCCAAAATCAGACAGAGTGTTGAGACCAGAGAGGCTAAGACCGCATTGACTCAGTGCGGTATTCAGCCTCTCTGGTGTCAAGTCTGATTTTGGAAAAAAAAAAAAAAAAAATCCAAAATCAGACAGAGTGTTGAGACCAGAGAGGCTAAGACCGCATTGACTCAGTGCGGTATTCAGCCTCTCTGGTGTCAAGTCTGATTTTGGAAAAAAAAAAAAAAAAATCCAAAATCAGACAGAGTGTTGAGACCAGAGAGGCTAAGACCGCATTGACTCAGTGCGGTATTCAGCCTCTCTGGTGTCAAGTCTGATTTTGGAAAAAAAAAAAAAAAAAAATCCAAAATCAGACAGAGTGTTGAGACCAGAGAGGCTAAGACCACATTGACTCAGTGCGGTATTCAGCCTCTCTGGTGTCAAGTCTGATTTTGGAAAAAAAAAAAAAAAATCCAAAATCAGACAGAGTGTTGAGACCAGAGAGGCTAAGACGGCATTGACTCAGTGCGGTATTCAGCCTCTCTGGTGTCAAGTCTGATTTTGGAAAAAAAATAAAATAATCCAAAATCAGACAGAGTGTTGACACCAGAGAGGCTAAGACCGCATTGACTCAGTGCGGTATTCAGCCTCTCTGGTGTCAAGTCTGATTTTGGAAAAAAAAAAAAAAAATCCAAAATCAGACAGAGTGTTGAGACCAGAGAGGCTAAGACCGCATTGACTCAGTGCGGTATTCAGCCTCTCTGGTGTCAAGTCTGATTTGGAAAAAAAAAAAAAAAAAATCCAAAATCAAACAGAGTGTTGAGACCAGAGAGGCTAAGACCGCATTGACTCAGTGCGGTATTCAGCCTCTCTGGTGTCAAGTCTGATTTTGGAAAAAAAAAAAAAAAATCCAAAATCAGACAGAGTGTTGACACCAGAGAGGCTAAGACCGCATTGACTCAGTGCGGTATTCAGCCTCTCTGGTGTCAAGTCTGATTTTGAAAAAAAAATAAAAAATATCCAAAATCAGACAGAGTGTTGAGACCAGAGAGGCTAAGACCGCATTGACTCAGTGCGTATTCAGCCTCTCTGGTGTCAAGTCTGATTTTGGAAAAAAAAAAAAAAAAAAAATCCAAAATCAGACAGAGTGTTGAGACCAGAGAGGCTAAGACCGCATTGACTCAGTGCGGTATTCAGCCTCTCTGGTGTCAAGTCTGATTTTTGAAAAAAAAAAAAAAAAATCCCAAATCAGACAGAGTGTTGAGACCAGAGAGGCTAAGACGGCATTGACTCAGTGCGGTATTCAGCCTCTCTGGTGTCAAGTCTGATTTTGGAAAAAAAAAAAAAAAATCCAAAATCAGACAGAGTGTTGACACCAGAGAGGCTAAGACCGCATTGACTCAGTGCGGTATTCAGCCTCTCTGGTGTCAAGTCTGATTTTGGAAAAAAAAAAAAAAAATCCAAAATCAGACAGAGTGTTGAGACCAGAGAGGCTAAGACCGCATTGACTCAGTGCGGTATTCAGCCTCTCTGGTGTCAAGTCTGATTTTGGAGAAAAAAAAAAAAAAATCCAAAATCAGACAGAGTGTTGAGACCAGAGAGGCTAAGACCGCATTGACTCAGTGCGGTATTCAGCCTCTCTGGTGTCAAGTCTGATTTTGGAAAAAAAAAAAAAAAAATCCAAAATCAGACAGAGTGTTGAGACCAGAGAGGCTAAGACCGCATTGACTCAGTGCGGTATTCAGCCTCTCTGGTGTCAAGTCTGATTTTGGAAAAAAAAAAAAAAAAATCCAAAATCAGACAGTGTTGAGACCAGAGAGGCTAAGACGGCATTGACTCAGTGCGGTATTCAGCCTCTCTGGTGTCAAGTCTGATTTTGGAAAAAAATAATAATAATCCAAAATCAGACAGAGTGTTGACACCAGAGAGGCTAAGACCGCATTGACTCAGTGCGGTATTCAGCCTCTCTGGTGTCAAGTCTGATTTTGGAAAAAAAAAAAAAAAAATCCAAAATCAGACAGAGTGTTGAGACCAGAGAGGCTAAGACCGCATTGACTCAGTGCGGTATTCAGCCTCTCTGGTGTCAAGTCTGATTTTGGAAAAAAAAAAAAAAAAAATCCAAAATCAGACAGAGTGTTGAGACCAGAGAGGCTAAGACCGCATTGACTCAGTGCGGTATTCAGCCTCTCTGGTGTCAAGTCTGATTTTGGAAAAAAAAAAAAAAAAATCCAAAATCAGACAGAGTGTTGAGACCAGAGAGGCTAAGACCGCATTGACTCAGTGCGGTATTCAGCCTCTCTGGTGTCAAGTCTGATTTTGGAAAAAAAAAAAAAATCCAAAATCAGACAGAGAGTTGAGACCAGAGAGGCTAAGACGGCATTGACTCAGTGCAGTATTCAGCCTCTCTGGTGTCAAGTCTGATTTTGGAAAAAAAAAAAAAAAAATCCAAAATCAGACAGAGTGTTGACACCAGAGCGGCTAAGACCGCATTGACTCAGTGCGGTATTCAGCCTCTCTGGTGTCAAGTCTGATTTTGGAAAAAAAAAAAAAAATATCCAAAATCAGACAGAGTGTTGAGACCAGAGAGGCTAAGACCGCATTGACTCAGTGCGGTATTCAGCCTCTCTGGTGTCAAGTCTGATTTTGGAAAAAAAAAAAAAAAAATCCAAAATCAGACAGAGTGTTGACACCAGAGAGGCTAAGACCGCATTGACTCAGTGCGGTATTCAGCCTCTCTGGTGTCAAGTCTGATTTTGGAAAAAAAAAAAAAATATCCAAAATCAGACAGAGTGTTGAGACCAGAGAGGCTAAGACCGCATTGACTCAGTGCGGTATTCAGCCTCTCTGGTGTCAAGTCTGATTTTGGAAAAAAAAAAAAAAAAAAATCCAAAATCAGACAGAGTGTTGAGACCAGAGAGGCTAAGACCACATTGACTCAGTGCGGTATTCAGCCTCTCTGGTGTCAAGTCTGATTTTGGAAAAAAAAAAAAAAAATCCAAAATCAGACAGAGTGTTGAGACCAGAGAGGCTAAGACGGCATTGACTCAGTGCGGTATTCAGCCTCTCTGGTGTCAAGTCTGATTTTGGAAAAAAAATAAAATAATCCAAAATCAGACAGAGTGTTGACACCAGAGAGGCTAAGACCGCATTGACTCAGTGCGGTATTCAGCCTCTCTGGTGTCAAGTCTGATTTTGGAAAAAAAAAAAAAAAATCCAAAATCAGACAGAGTGTTGAGACCAGAGAGGCTAAGACCGCATTGACTCAGTGCGGTATTCAGCCTCTCTGGTGTCAAGTCTGATTTTGGAAAAAATAAAAAATAAAATCCAAAATCAGACAGAGTGTTGAGACCAGAGAGGCTAAGACCGCATTGACTCAGTGCAGTATTCAGCCTCTCTGGTGTCAAGTCTGATTTTGGAAAAAAAAAAAAAAAAAAAAATCCAAAATCAGACAGAGTGTTGACACCAGAGAGGCTAAGACCGCATTGACTCAGTGCGGTATTCAGCCTCTCTGGTGTCACGTCTGATTTTGGAAAAAAAAAAAAAAAAATCCAAAATCAGACAGAGTGTTGAGACCAGAGAGGCTAAGACCGCATTGACTCAGTGCGGTATTCAGCCTCTCTGGTGTCAAGTCTGATTTTGGAAAAAAAAAAAAAAAAATCCAAAATCAGACAGAGTGTTGACACCAGAGAGGCTAAGACCGCATTGACTCAGTGCGGTATTCAGCCTCTCTGGTGTCAAGTCTGATTTTAGAAAAAAAAAAAAAAAAATCCAAAATCAGACAGAGTGTTGACACCAGAGAGGCTAAGACCGCATTGACTCAGTGCGGTATTCAGCCTCTCTGGTGTCAAGTCTGATTTTGGAAAAAAAAAAAAAATCCAAAATCAGACAGAGAGTTGAGACCAGAGAGGCTAAGACGGCATTGACTCAGTGCAGTATTCAGCCTCTCTGGTGTCAAGTCTGATTTTGGAAAAAAAAAAAAAAAAATCCAAAATCAGACAGAGTGTTGACACCAGAGCGGCTAAGACCGCATTGACTCAGTGCGGTATTCAGCCTCTCTGGTGTCAAGTCTGATTTTGGAAAAAAAAAAAAAAAAATCCAAAATCAGACAGAGTGTTGAGACCAGAGAGGCTAAGACCGCATTGACTCAGTGCGGTATTCAGCCTCTCTGGTGTCAAGTCTGATTTTGGAAAAAAAAATCCAAAATCCAAAATCAGACAGAGTGTTGACACCAGAGAGGCTAAGACCGCATTGACTCAGTGCGGTATTCAGCCTCTCTGGTGTCAAGTCTGATTTTGGAAAAAAAAAAAAAAAAATCCAAAATCAGACAGAGTGTTAAGACCAGAGAGGCTAAGACCGCATTGACTCAGTGCTGTATTCAGCCTCTCTGGTGTCAAGTCTGATTTTGGAAAAAAAATATATATATCCAAAATCAGACAGAGTGTTGAGACCAGAGAGGCTAAGACCGCATTGACTCAGTGCGGTATTCAGCCTCTCTGGTGTCAAGTCTGATTTTGGAAAAAAAATAATAATAATCCAAAATCAGACAAAGTGTTGACACCAGAGAGGCTAAGACCGCATTGACTCAGTGCGGTATTCAGCCTCTCTGGTGTCAAGTCTGATTTTGGAAAAAAAAAAAAAAAAAATCCAAAATCAGACAGAGTGTTGACACCAGAGAGGCTAAGACCGCATTGACTCAGTGCGGTATTCAGCCTCTCTGGTGTCAAGTCTGATTTTGGAAAAAAAAAAAAAAATCCAAAATCAGACAGAGTGTTGAGACCAGAGAGGCTAAGACCGCATTGACTCAGTGCGGTATTCAGCCTCTCTGGTGTCAAGTCTGATTTTGATAATAAAAAAAAAATATATCCAAAATCACACAGAGTGTTGAGACCAGAGAGGCTAAGACCGCATTGACTCAGTGCGGTATTCAGCCTCTCTGGTGTCAAGTCTGATTTTTGAAAAAAAAAAAAAAAAATCCAAAATCAGACAGAGTGTTGAGACCAGAGAGGCTAAGACCGCATTGACTCAGTGCGGTATTCAGCCTCTCTGGTGTCAAGTCTGATTTTGGAAAAAAAAAAAAAAAAATCCAAAATCAGACAGAGTGTTGAGACCAGAGAGGCTAAGACCGCATTGACTCAGTGCGGTATTCAGCCTCTCTGGTGTCAAGTCTGATTTAGGAAAAAAAAAAAAAATCCAAAATCAGACAGAGTGTTGAGACCAGAGAGGCTAAGACGGCATTGACTCAGTGCGGTATTCAGCCTCTCTGGTGTCAAGTCTGATTTTGGAAAAAAATAATAATAATCCAAAATCAGACAGAGTGTTGACACCAGAGAGGCTAAGACCGCATTGACTCAGTGCGGTATTCAGCCTCTCTGGTGTCAAGTCTGATTTTGGAAAAAAAAAAAAAAAAATCCAAAATCAGACAGAGTGTTGAGACCAGAGAGGCTAAGACGGCATTGACTCAGTGCGGTATTCAGCCTCTCTGGTGTCAAGTCTGATTTTGAAAAAGAAAAAAAAAAAAATCCAAAATCAGACAGAGTGTTGAGACCAGAGAGGCTAAGACCGCATTGACTCAGTGCGGTATTCAGCCTCTCTGGTGTCAAGTCTGATTTTGGAAAAAAAAAAAAAAAAATCCAAAATCAGACAGAGTGTTGAGACCAGAGAGGCTAAGACCGCATTGACTCAGTGCGGTATTCAGCCTCTCTGGTGTCAAGTCTGATTTTGGAAAAAAAAAAAAAAAATCCAAAATCAGACAGAGTGTTGACACCAGAGAGGCTAAGACCGCATTGACTCAGTGCGGTATTCAGCCTCTCTGGTGTCAAGTCTGATTTTGGAAAAAAAAAAAAAAAAAATCCAAAATCAGACAGAGTGTTGAGACCAGAGAGGCTAAGACCGCATTGACTCAGTGCAGTAGTCAGCCTCTCTGGTGTCAAGTCTGATTTTGGAAAAAAAAAAAAAAAAAAAATCCAAAATCAGACAGAGTGTTGACACCAGAGAGGCTAAGACCGCATTGACTCAGTGCGGTATTCAGCCTCTCTGGTGTCACGTCTGATTTTGGAAAAAAAAAAAAAAAAATCCAAAATCAGACAGAGTGTTGAGACCAGAGAGGCTAAGACCGCATTGACTCAGTGCGGTATTCAGCCTCTCTGGTGTCAAGTCTGATTTTGGAAAAAAAATAATAATAATCCAAAATCAGACAAAGTGTTGACACCAGAGAGGCTAAGACCGCATTGACTCAGTGCGGTATTCAGCCTCTCTGGTGTCAAGTCTGATTTTGGAAAAAAAAAAAAAAAAAATCCAAAATCAGACAGAGTGTTGACACCAGAGAGGCTAAGACCGCATTGACTCAGTGCGGTATTCAGCCTCTCTGGTGTCAAGTCTGATTTTGGAAAAAAAAAAAAAAATCCAAAATCAGACAGAGTGTTGAGACCAGAGAGGCTAAGACCGCATTGACTCAGTGCGGTATTCAGCCTCTCTGGTGTCAAGTCTGATTTTGATAAAAAAAAAAAATATATCCAAAATCACACAGAGTGTTGAGACCAGAGAGGCTAAGACCGCATTGACTCAGTGCGGTATTCAGCCTCTCTGGTGTCAAGTCTGATTTTGGAAAAAAAAAAAAAAAAATCCAAAATCAGACAGAGTGTTGAGACCAGAGAGGCTAAGACCGCATTGACTCAGTGCGGTATTCAGCCTCTCTGGTGTCAAGTCTGATTTTGGAAAAAAAAAAAAAAAAAATCCAAAATCAGACAGAGTGTTGAGACCAGAGAGGCTAAGACCGCATTGACTCAGTGCGGTATTCAGCCTCTCTGGTGTCAAGTCTGATTTAGGAAAAAAAAAAAAAAATCCAAAATCAGACAGAGTGTTGAGACCAGAGAGGCTAAGACGGCATTGACTCAGTGCGGTATTCAGCCTCTCTGGTGTCAAGTCTGATTTTGGAAAAAAATAATAATAATACAAAATCAGACAGAGTGTTGACACCAGAGAGGCTAAGACCGCATTGACTCAGTGCGGTATTCAGCCTCTCTGGTGTCAAGTCTGATTTTGGAAAAAAAAAAAAAAAAATCCAAAATCAGACAGAGTGTTGAGACCAGAGAGGCTAAGACGGCATTGACTCAGTGCGGTATTCAGCCTCTCTGGTGTCAAGTCTGATTTTGAAAAAAAAAAAAAAAAAATCCAAAATCAGACAGAGTGTTGAGACCAGAGAGGCTAAGACCGCATTGACTCAGTGCGGTATTCAGCCTCTCTGGTGTCAAGTCTGATTTTGGAAAAAAAAAAAAAAAAATCCAAAATCAGACAGAGTGTTGAGACCAGAGAGGCTAAGACCGCATTGACTCAGTGCGGTATTCAGCCTCTCTGGTGTCAAGTCTGATTTTGGAAAAAAAAAAAAAAAATCCAAAATCAGACAGAGTGTTGACACCAGAGAGGCTAAGACCGCATTGACTCAGTGCGGTATTCAGCCTCTCTGGTGTCAAGTCTGATTTTGGAAAAAAAAAAAAAAAAAATCCAAAATCAGACAGAGTGTTGACACCAGATAGGCTAAGACCGCATTGACTCAGTGCGGTATTCAGCCTCTCTGGTGTCAAGTCTGATTTTGGAAAAAAAAAAAAAAAAATCCAAAATCAGACAGAGTGTTGAGACCAGAGAGGCTAAGACCGCATTGACTCAGTGCGGTATTCAGCCTCTCTGGTGTCAAGTCTGATTTTGGAAAAAAAAATCCAAAATCCAAAATCAGACAGAGTGTTGACACCAGAGAGGCTAAGACCGCATTGACTCAGTGCGGTATTCAGCCTCTCTGGTGTCAAGTCTGATTTTGGAAAAAAAAAAAAAAAAAAATCCAAAATCAGACAGAGTGTTAAGACCAGAGAGGCTAAGACCGCATTGACTCAGTGCTGTATTCAGCCTCTCTGGTGTCAAGTCTGATTTTGGAAAAAAAATATATATATCCAAAATCAGACAGAGTGTTGAGACCAGAGAGGCTAAGACCGCATTGACTCAGTGCGGTATTCAGCCTCTCTGGTGTCAAGTCTGATTTTGGAAAAAAAAAAAAAAAAATCCAAAATCAGGCAGAGTGTTGACACCAGAGAGGCTAAGACCGCATTGACTCAGTGCGGTATTCAGCCTCTCTGGTGTCAAGTCTGATTTTGGAAAAAAAATAATAATAATCCAAAATCAGACAAAGTGTTGACACCAGAGAGGCTAAGACCGCATTGACTCAGTGCGGTATTCAGCCTCTCTGGTGTCAAGTCTGATTTTGGAAAAAAAAAAAAAAAAATCCAAAATCAGACAGAGTGTTGACACCAGAGAGGCTAAGACCGCATTGACTCAGTGCGGTATTCAGCCTTTCTGGTGTCAAGTCTGATTTTGGAAAACAAAAAAAAAATCCAAAATCAGACAGAGTGTTGAGACCAGAGAGGCTAAGACCGCATTGACTCAGTGCGGTATTCAGCCTCTCTGGTGTCAAGTCTGATTTTGATAAAAACAAAAAAAAATATCCAAAATCACACAGAGTGTTGAGACCAGAGAGGCTAAGACCGCATTGACTCAGTGCGGTATTCAGCCTCTCTGGTGTCAAGTCTGATTTTGGAAAAAAAAAAAAAAAAATCCAAAATCAGACAGAGTGTTGACACCAGAGAGGCTAAGACCGCATTGACTCAGTGCGGTATTCAGCCTCTCTGGTGTCAAGTCTGATTTTGGAAAAAAAAAAAAAAAAAATCCAAAATCAGACAGAGTGTTGAGACCAGAGAGGCTAAGACCGCATTGACTCAGTGCGGTATTCAGCCTCTCTGGTGTCAAGTCTGATTTTGGAAAAAAAAAAAAAAAATCCAAAATCAGACAGAGTGTTGACACCAGAGAGGCTAAGACCGCATTGACTCAGTGCGGTATTCAGCCTCTCTGGTGTCAAGTCTGATTTTGGAAAAAAAAAAAAAAAAATCCAAAATCAGACAGAGTGTTGAGACCAGAGAGGCTAAGACCGCATTGACTCAGTGCGGTATTCAGCCTCTCTGGTGTCAAGTCTGATTTTGGAAAAAAAAAAAAAAATCCAAAATCAGACAGAGTGTTGAGACCAGAGAGGCTAAGACCACATTGACTCAGTGCGGTATTCAGCCTCTCTGGTGTCAAGTCTGATTTTGAAAAAAAAAAAAAAAAAAATCCAAAATCAGACAGAGTGTTGAGACCAGAGAGGCTAAGACCGCATTGACTCAGTGCGGTATTCAGCCTCTCTGGTGTCAAGTCTGATTTTGGGAAAAAAAAAAAAAATCCAAAATCAGACAGAGTGTTGAGACCAGAGAGGCTAAGACCGCATTGACTCAGTGCGGTATTCAGCCTCTCTGGTGTCAAGTCTGATTTTGGAAAAAAAAAAAAAAAAATCCAAAATCAGACAGAGTGTTGAGACCAGAGAGGCTAAGACCGCATTGACTCAGTGCGGTATTCAGCCTCTCTGGTGTCAAGTCTGATTTTGGAAAAAAAAAAAAAAAATCCAAAATCAGACAGAGTGTTGAGACCAGAGAGGCTAAGACCGCATTGACTCAGTGCGGTATTCAGCCTCTCTGGTGTCAAGTCTGATTTTGGAAAAAAAATAAAATAAATCCAAAATCAGACAGAGTGTTGAGACCAGAGAGGCTAAGACGGCATTGACTCAGTGCGGTATTCAGCCTCTCTGGTGTCAAGTCTGATTTTGGAAAAAAAAAAAAAAAATCCAAAATCAGACAGAGTGTTGACACCAGAGAGGCTAAGACCGCATTGACTCAGTGCGGTATTCAGCCTCTCTGGTGTCAAGTCTGATTTTGGAAAAAAAAAAAAAAATATCCAAAATCAGACAGAGTGTTGAGACCAGAGAGGCTAAGACCCCATTGACTCAGTGCGGTATTCAGCCTCTCTGGTGTCAAGTCTGATTTTGGAAAAAAATAATAATAATCCAAAATCAGACAGAGTGTTGACACCAGAGAGGCTAAGACCGCATTGACTCAGTGCGGTATTCAGCCTCTCTGGTGTCAAGTCTGATTTTGGAAAAAAAAAAAAAATCCAAAATCAGACAGAGTGTTGAGACCAGAGAGGCTAAGACCGCATTGACTCAGTGCGGTATTCAGCCTCTCTGGTGTCAAGTCTGATTTTGGAAAAAAAAAAAAAAAAAATCCAAAATCAGACAGAGTGTTGAGACCAGAGAGGCTAAGACCGCATTGACTCAGTGCGGTATTCAGCCTCTCTGGTGTCAAGTCTGATTTTGGAAAAAAAAAAAAAAAAATCCAAAATCAGACAGAGTGTTGAGACCAGAGAGGCTAAGACCGCATTGACTCAGTGCGGTATTCAGCCTCTCTGGTGTTAAGTCTGATTTTGGAAAAAAAAAAAAAAATCCAAAATCAGACAGAGTGTTGAGACCAGAGAGGCTAAGACGGCATTGACTCAGTGCGGAATTCAGCCTCTCTGGTGTCAAGTCTGATTTTGGAAAAAAATAATAATAATCCAAAATCAAACAGAGTGTTGAGACCAGAGAGGCTAAGACCGCATTGACTCAGTGCGGTATTCAGCCTCTCTGGTGTCAAGTCTGATTTTGGAAAAAAAAAAAAAAAATCCAAAATCAGACAGAGTGTTGAGACCAGAGAGGCTAAGACCGCATTGACTCAGTGCGGTATTCAGCCTCTCTGGTGTCAAGTCTGATTTTGGAAAAAAAAAAAAAAAAATCCAAAATCAGACAGTGTTGACACCAGAGAGGCTAAGACCGCATTGACTCAGTGCGGTATTCAGCCTCTCTGGTGTCAAGTCTGATTTTGGAAAAAAAAAAAAAAAAATCCAAAATCAGACAGAGTGTTGACACCAGAGAGGCTAAGACCGCATTGACTCAGTGCGGTATTCAGCCTCTCTGGTGTCAAGTCTGATTTTGGAAAAAAAAAAATATATATCCAAAATCAGACAGAGTGTTGACACCAGAGAGGCTAAGACCGCATTGACTCAGTGCGGTATTCAGCCTCTCTGGTGTCAAGTCTGATTTTGGAAAAAAAATAAAAAAAATCCAAAATCAGACAGAGTGTTGAGACCAGAGAGGCTAAGACCGCATTGACTCAGTGCGGTATTCAGCCTCTCTGGTGTCAAGTCTGATTTTGGGAAAAAAAAAAAAAAAAATCCAAAATCAGACAGAGTGTTGAGACCAGAGAGGCTAAGACTGCATTGACTCAGTGCGGTATTCAGCCTCTCTGGTGTCAAGTCTGATTTTGGAAAAAAAAAAAAAAAAATCCAAAATCAGACAGAGTGTTGAGACCAGAGAGGCTAAGACCGCATTGACTCAGTGCGGTATTCAGCCTCTCTGGTGTCAAGTCTGATTTTGGAAAAAAAAAAAAATCCAAAATCAGACAGAGTGTTGAGACCAGAGAGGCTAAGACGGCATTGACTCAGTGCGGTATTCAGCCTCTCTGGTGTCAAGTCTGATTTAGGAAAAAAAAAAAAAATCCAAAATCAGACAGAGTGTTGAGACCAGAGAGGCTAAGACGGCATTGACTCAGTGCGGTATTCAGCCTCTCTGGTGTCAAGTCTGATTTTGGAAAAAAATAATAATAATCCAAAATCAGACAGAGTGTTGACACCAGAGAGGCTAAGACCGCATTGACTCAGTGCGGTATTCAGCCTCTCTGGTGTCAAGTCTGATTTTGGAAAAAAAAAAAAAAAATCCAAAATCAGACAGAGTGTTGAGACCAGAGAGGCTAAGACGGCATTGACTCAGTGCAGTATTCAGCCTCTCTGGTGTCAAGTCTGATTTTGAAAAAAAAAAAAAAAAAATCCAAAATCAGACAGAGTGTTGAGACCAGAGAGGCTAAGACCGCATTGACTCAGTGCGGTATTCAGCCTCTCTGGTGTCAAGTCTGATTTTGGAAAAAAAAAAAAAAAAATCCAAAATCAGACAGAGTGTTGAGACCAGAGAGGCTAAGACCGCATTGACTCAGTGCGGTATTCAGCCTCTCTGGTGTCAAGTCTGATTTTGGAAAAAAAAAAAAAAAATCCAAAATCAGACAGAGTGTTGACACCAGAGAGGCTAAGACCGCATTGACTCAGTGCGGTATTCAGCCTCTCTGGTGTCAAGTCTGATTTTGGAAAAAAAAATAAAAATAATCCAAAATCAGACAGAGTGTTGAGACCAGAGAGGCTAAGACCGCATTGACTCAGTGCAGTATTCAGCCTCTCTGGTGTCAAGTCTGATTTTAGAAAAAAAAAAAAAAAAAAAATCCAAAATCAGACAGAGTGTTGACACCAGAGAGGCTAAGACCGCATTGACTCAGTGCGGTATTCAGCCTCTCTGGTGTCACGTCTGATTTTGGAAAAAAAAAAAAAAAAACCAAAATCAGACAGAGTGTTGAGACCAGAGAGGCTAAGACCGCATTGACTCAGTGCGGTATTCAGCCTCTCTGGTGTCAAGTCTGATTTTGGAAAAAAAAAAAAAAAAATCCAAAATCAGACAGAGTGTTGACACCAGAGAGGCTAAGACCGCATTGACTCAGTGCGGTATTCAGCCTCTCTGGTGTCAAGTCTGATTTTAGAAAAAAAAAAAAAAAAATCCAAAATCAGACAGAGTGTTGACACCAGAGAGGCTAAGACCGCATTGACTCAGTGCGGTATTCAGCCTCTCTGGTGTCAAGTCTGATTTTGGAAGAAAAAAAAAAAAAAATCCAAAATCAGACAGAGTGTTGAGACCAGAGAGGCTAAGACCGCATTGACTCAGTGCGGTATTCAGCCTCTCTGGTGTCAAGTCTGATTTTGGAAAAAAAAAAAAAAAATCCAAAATCAGACAGAGTGTTGAGACCAGAGAGGCTAAGACCGCATTGACTCAGTGCGGTATTCAGCCTCTCTGGTGTCAAGTCTGATTTTGGAAAAAAAAAAAAAAAATCCAAAATCAGACAGAGTGTTGACACCAGAGAGGCTAAGACCGCATTGACTCAGTGCTGTATTCAGCCTCTCTGGTGTCAAGTCTGATTTTGGAAAAAAAATATATATATCCAAAATCAGACAGAGTGTTGAGACCAGAGAGGCTAAGACCGCATTGACTCAGTGCGGTATTCAGCCTCTCTGGTGTCAAGTCTGATTTTGGAAAAAAAAAAAAAAAATCCAAAATCAGGCAGAGTGTTGACACCAGAGAGGCTAAGACCGCATTGACTCAGTGCGGTATTCAGCCTCTCTGGTGTCAAGTCTGATTTTGGAAAAAAAATAATAATAATCCAAAATCAGACAAAGTGTTGACACCAGAGAGGCTAAGACCGCATTGACTCAGTGCGGTATTCAGCCTCTCTGGTGTCAAGTCTGATTTTGGAAAAAAAAAAAAAAAAATCCAAAATCAGACAGAGTGTTGACACCAGAGAGGCTAAGACCGCATTGACTCAGTGCGGTATTCAGCCTCTCTGGTGTCAAGTCTGATTTTGGAAAAAAAAAAAAAAATCCAAAATCAGACAGAGTGTTGAGACCAGAGAGGCTAAGACCGCATTGACTCAGTGCGGTATTCAGCCTCTCTGGTGTCAAGTCTGATTTTGGAAAAAAAAAAAAAAATATCCAAAATCACACAGAGTGTTGAGACCAGAGAGGCTAAGACCGCATTGACTCAGTGCGGTATTCAGCCTCTCTGGTGTCAAGTCTGATTTTGGAAAAAAAAAAAAAAAAATCCAAAATCAGACAGAGTGTTGAGACCAGAGAGGCTAAGACCGCATTGACTCAGTGCGGTATTCAGCCTCTCTGGTGTCAAGTCTGATTTTGGGAAAAAAAAAAAAAAAAATCCAAAATCAGACAGAGTGTTGAGACCAGAGAGGCTAAGACTGCATTGACTCAGTGCGGTATTCAGCCTCTCTGGTGTCAAGTCTGATTTTGGAAAAAAAAAAAAAAAAATCCAAAATCAGACAGAGTGTTGAGACCAGAGAGGCTAAGACCGCATTGACTCAGTGCGGTATTCAGCCTCTCTGGTGTCAAGTCTGATTTTGGAAAAAAAAAAAAATCCAAAATCAGACAGAGTGTTGAGACCAGAGAGGCTAAGACGGCATTGACTCAGTGCGGTATTCAGCCTCTCTGGTGTCAAGTCTGATTTAGGAAAAAAAAAAAAAATCCAAAATCAGACAGTGTTGAGACCAGAGAGGCTAAGACGGCATTGACTCAGTGCGGTATTCAGCCTCTCTGGTGTCAAGTCTGATTTTGGAAAAAAATAATAATAATCCAAAATCAGACAGAGTGTTGACACCAGAGAGGCTAAGACCGCATTGACTCAGTGCGGTATTCAGCCTCTCTGGTGTCAAGTCTGATTTTGGAAAAAAAAAAAAAAAAATCCAAAATCAGACAGAGTGTTGAGACCAGAGAGGCTAAGACGGCATTGACTCAGTGCGGTATTCAGCCTCTCTGGTGTCAAGTCTGATTTTGAAAAAAAAAAAAAAAAAATCCAAAATCAGACAGAGTGTTGAGACCAGAGAGGCTAAGACCGCATTGACTCAGTGCGGTATTCAGCCTCTCTGGTGTCAAGTCTGATTTTGGAAAAAAAAAAAAAAAATCCAAAATCAGACAGAGTGTTGAGACCAGAGAGGCTAAGACCGCATTGACTCAGTGCGGTATTCAGCCTCTCTGGTGTCAAGTCTGATTTTGGAAAAAAAAAAAAAAAATCAAAAATCAGACAGAGTGTTGACACCAGAGAGGCTAAGACCGCATTGACTCAGTGCGGTATTCAGCCTCTCTGGTGTCAAGTCTGATTTTGGAAAAAAAAAAAAAAAAAATCCAAAATCAGACAGAGTGTTGAGACCAGAGAGGCTAAGACCGCATTGACTCAGTGCAGTATTCAGCCTCTCTGGTGTCAAGTCTGATTTTGGAAAAAAAAAAAAAAAAAAAATCCAAAATCAGACAGAGTGTTGACACCAGAGAGGCTAAGACCGCATTGACTCAGTGCGGTATTCAGCCTCTCTGGTGTCACGTCTGATTTTGGAAAAAAAAAAAAAAAAATCCAAAATCAGACAGAGTGTTGAGACCAGAGAGGCTAAGACCGCATTGACTCAGTGCGGTATTCAGCCTCTCTGGTGTCAAGTCTGATTTTAGAAAAAAAAAAAAAAAAATCCAAAATCAGACAGAGTGTTGACACCAGAGAGGCTAAGACCGCATTGACTCAGTGCGGTATTCAGCCTCTCTGGTGTCAAGTCTGATTTTGGAAAAAAAAAAAAAAAAATCCAAAATCAGACAGAGTGTTGACACCAGAGAGGCTAAGACCGCATTGACTCAGTGCGGTATTCAGCCTCTCTGGTGTCAAGTCTGATTTTGGAAAACAAAAAAAAAATCCAAAATCAGACAGAGTGTTGAGACCAGAGAGGCTAAGACCGCATTGACTCAGTGCGGTATTCAGCCTCTCTGGTGTCAAGTCTGATTTTGATAAAAACAAAAAAAAATATCCAAAATCACACAGAGTGTTGAGACCAGAGAGGCTAAGACCGCATTGACTCAGTGCGGTATTCAGCCTCTCTGGTGTCAAGTCTGATTTTGGAAAAAAAAAAAAAAAAATCCAAAATCAGACAGAGTGTTGACACCAGAGAGGCTAAGACCGCATTGACTCAGTGCGGTATTCAGCCTCTCTGGTGTCAAGTCTGATTTTGGAAAAAAAAAAAAAAAAAATCCAAAATCAGACAGAGTGTTGAGACCAGAGAGGCTAAGACCGCATTGACTCAGTGCGGTATTCAGCCTCTCTGGTGTCAAGTCTGATTTTGGAAAAAAAAAAAAAAAATCCAAAATCAGACAGAGTGTTGACACCAGAGAGGCTAAGACCGCATTGACTCAGTGCGGTATTCAGCCTCTCTGGTGTCAAGTCTGATTTTGGAAAAAAAAAAAAAAAAATCCAAAATCAGACAGAGTGTTGAGACCAGAGAGGCTAAGACCGCATTGACTCAGTGCGGTATTCAGCCTCTCTGGTGTCAAGTCTGATTTTGGAAAAAAAAAAAAAAAATCCAAAATCAGACAGAGTGTTGAGACCAGAGAGGCTAAGACCACATTGACTCAGTGCGGTATTCAGCCTCTCTGGTGTCAAGTCTGATTTTGAAAAAAAAAAAAAAAAAAATCCAAAATCAGACAGAGTGTTGAGACCAGAGAGGCTAAGACCGCATTGACTCAGTGCGGTATTCAGCCTCTCTGGTGTCAAGTCTGATTTTGGGAAAAAAAAAAAAAAATCCAAAATCAGACAGAGTGTTGAGACCAGAGAGGCTAAGACCGCATTGACTCAGTGCGGTATTCAGCCTCTCTGGTGTCAAGTCTGATTTTGGAAAAAAAAAAAAAAAATCCAAAATCAGACAGAGTGTTGAGACCAGAGAGGCTAAGACTGCATTGACTCAGTGCGGTATTCAGCCTCTCTGGTGTCAAGTCTGATTTTGGAAAAAAAAAAAAAAAAAATCCAAAATCAGACAGAGTGTTGAGACCAGAGAGGCTAAGACCGCATTGACTCAGTGCGGTATTCAGCCTCTCTGGTGTCAAGTCTGATTTTGGAAAAAAAAAAAAAAAAATCCAAAATCAGACAGAGTGTTGAGACCAGAGAGGCTAAGACCGCATTGACTCAGTGCGGTATTCAGCCTCTCTGGTGTCAAGTCTGATTTTGGAAAAAAAAAAAAGAAAATCCAAAATCAAACAGAGTGTTGAGACCAGAGAGGCTAAGACCGCATTGACTCAGTGCGGTATTCAGCCTCTCTGGTGTCAAGTCTGATTTTGGAAAAAAAAAAAAAAAAATCCAAAATCAGACAGAGTGTTGAGACCAGAGAGGCTAAGACCGCATTGACTCAGTGCGGTATTCAGCCTCTCTGGTGTCAAGTCTGATTTTTGAAAAAAAAAAAAAAAAAAAAAAAATCAGACAGAGTGTTGACACCAGAGAGGCTAAGACCGCATTGACTCAGTGCGGTATTCAGCCTCTCTGGTGTCAAGTCTGATTTTGGAAAAAAAAAAAAAAAATCCAAAATCAGACAGAGTGTTGAGACCAGAGAGGCTAAGACCGCATTGACTCAGTGCGGTATTCAGCCTCTCTGGTGTCAAGTCTGATTTTGGAAAAAAAATAAAATAAATCCAAAATCAGACAGAGTGTTGAGACCAGAGAGGCTAAGACGGCATTGACTCAGTGCGGTATTCAGCCTCTCTGGTGTCAAGTCTGATTTTGGAAAAAAAAAAAAAAAATCCAAAATCAGACAGAGTGTTGACACCAGAGAGGCTAAGACCGCATTGACTCAGTGCGGTATTCAGCCTCTCTGGTGTCAAGTCTGATTTTGGAAAAAAAAAAAAAAATATCCAAAATCAGACAGAGTGTTGAGACCAGAGAGGCTAAGACCCCATTGACTCAGTGCGGTATTCAGCCTCTCTGGTGTCAAGTCTGATTTTGGAAAAAAATAATAATAATCCAAAATCAGACAGAGTGTTGACACCAGAGAGGCTAAGACCGCATTGACTCAGTGCGGTATTCAGCCTCTCTGGTGTCAAGTCTGATTTTGGAAAAAAAAAAAAAAAATCCAAAATCAGACAGAGTGTTGAGACCAGAGAGGCTAAGACCGCATTGACTCAGTGCGGTATTCAGCCTCTCTGGTGTCAAGTCTGATTTTGGAAAAAAAAAAAAAAAAAATCCAAAATCAGACAGAGTGTTGAGACCAGAGAGGCTAAGACCGCATTGACTCAGTGCGGTATTCAGCCTCTCTGGTGTCAAGTCTGATTTTGGAAAAAAAAAAAAAAAATCCAAAATCAGACAGAGTGTTGAGACCAGAGAGGCTAAGACCGCATTGACTCAGTGCGGTATTCAGCCTCTCTGGTGTTAAGTCTGATTTTGGAAAAAAAAAAAAAATCCAAAATCAGACAGAGTGTTGAGACCAGAGAGGCTAAGACGGCATTGACTCAGTGCGGAATTCAGCCTCTCTGGTGTCAAGTCTGATTTTGGAAAAAAATAATAATAATCCAAAATCAAACAGAGTGTTGAGACCAGAGAGGCTAAGACCGCATTGACTCAGTGCGGTATTCAGCCTCTCTGGTGTCAAGTCTGATTTTGGAAAAAAAAAAAAAAAATCCAAAATCAGACAGAGTGTTGAGACCAGAGAGGCTAAGACCGCATTGACTCAGTGCGGTATTCAGCCTCTCTGGTGTCAAGTCTGATTTTGGAAAAAAAAAAAAAAAAATCCAAAATCAGACAGTGTTGACACCAGAGAGGCTAAGACCGCATTGACTCAGTGCGGTATTCAGCCTCTCTGGTGTCAAGTCTGATTTTGGAAAAAAAAAAAAAAAAATCCAAAATCAGACAGAGTGTTGACACCAGAGAGGCTAAGACCGCATTGACTCAGTGCGGTATTCAGCCTCTCTGGTGTCAAGTCTGATTTTGGAAAAAAAAAAATATATATCCAAAATCAGACAGAGTGTTGACACCAGAGAGGCTAAGACCGCATTGACTCAGTGCGGTATTCAGCCTCTCTGGTGTCAAGTCTGATTTTGGAAAAAAAAAAAAAAAAATCCAAAATCAGACAGAGTGTTGAGACCAGAGAGGCTAAGACCGCATTGACTCAGTGCGGTATTCAGCCTCTCTGGTGTCAAGTCTGATTTTGGGAAAAAAAAAAAAAAAATCCAAAATCAGACAGAGTGTTGAGACCAGAGAGGCTAAGACCGCATTGACTCAGTGCGGTATTCAGCCTCTCTGGTGTCAAGTCTGATTTTGGAAAAAAAAAAAATCCAAAATCAGACAGAGTGTTGAGACCAGAGAGGCTAAGACGGCATTGACTCAGTGCGGTATTCAGCCTCTCTGGTGTCAAGTCTGATTTAGGAAAAAAAAAAAAAATCCAAAATCAGACAGAGTGTTGAGACCAGAGAGGCTAAGACGGCATTGACTCAGTGCGGTATTCAGCCTCTCTGGTGTCAAGTCTGATTTTGGAAAAAAATAATAATAATCCAAAATCAGACAGAGTGTTGACACCAGAGAGGCTAAGACCGCATTGACTCAGTGCGGTATTCAGCCTCTCTGGTGTCAAGTCTGATTTTGGAAAAAAAAAAAAAAAATCCAAAATCAGACAGAGTGTTGAGACCAGAGAGGCTAAGACGGCATTGACTCAGTGCGGTATTCAGCCTCTCTGGTGTCAAGTCTGATTTTGAAAAAAAAAAAAAAAAAATCCAAAATCAGACAGAGTGTTGAGACCAGAGAGGCTAAGACCGCATTGACTCAGTGCGGTATTCAGCCTCTCTGGTGTCAAGTCTGATTTTGGAAAAAAAAAAAAAAAAATCCAAAATCAGACAGAGTGTTGAGACCAGAGAGGCTAAGACCGCATTGACTCAGTGCGGTATTCAGCCTCTCTGGTGTCAAGTCTGATTTTGGAAAAAAAAAAAAAAAATCCAAAATCAGACAGAGTGTTGACACCAGAGAGGCTAAGACCGCATTGACTCAGTGCGGTATTCAGCCTCTCTGGTGTCAAGTCTGATTTTGGAAAAAAAAATAAAAATAATCCAAAATCAGACAGAGTGTTGAGACCAGAGAGGCTAAGACCGCATTGACTCAGTGCAGTATTCAGCCTCTCTGGTGTCAAGTCTGATTTTGGAAAAAAAAAAAAAAAAAAAATCCAAAATCAGACAGAGTGTTGAGACCAGAGAGGCTAAGACCGCATTGACTCAGTGCGGTATTCAGCCTCTCTGGTGTCAAGTCTGATTTTGGAAAAAAAAAAAAAAAAATCCAAAATCAGACAGAGTGTTGAGACCAGAGAGGCTAAGACCGCATTGACTCAGTGCGGTATTCAGCCTCTCTGGTGTTAAGTCTGATTTTGGAAAAAAAAAAAAAATCCAAAATCAGACAGAGTGTTGAGACCAGAGAGGCTAAGACGGCATTGACTCAGTGCGGAATTCAGCCTCTCTGGTGTCAAGTCTGATTTTGGAAAAAAATAATAATAATCCAAAATCAAACAGAGTGTTGAGACCAGAGAGGCTAAGACCGCATTGACTCAGTGCGGTATTCAGCCTCTCTGGTGTCAAGTCTGATTTTGGAAAAAAAAAAAAAAAATCCAAAATCAGACAGAGTGTTGAGACCAGAGAGGCTAAGACCGCATTGACTCAGTGCGGTATTCAGCCTCTCTGGTGTCAAGTCTGATTTTGGAAAAAAAAAAAAAAAAATCCAAAATCAGACAGTGTTGACACCAGAGAGGCTAAGACCGCATTGACTCAGTGCGGTATTCAGCCTCTCTGGTGTCAAGTCTGATTTTGGAAAAAAAAAAAAAAAAATCCAAAATCAGACAGAGTGTTGACACCAGAGAGGCTAAGACCGCATTGACTCAGTGCGGTATTCAGCCTCTCTGGTGTCAAGTCTGATTTTGGAAAAAAAAAAATATATATCCAAAATCAGACAGAGTGTTGACACCAGAGAGGCTAAGACCGCATTGACTGAGTGCGGTATTCAGCCTCTCTGGTGTCAAGTCTGATTTTGGAAAAAAAAAAAAAAAAATCCAAAATCAGACAGAGTGTTGAGACCAGAGAGGCTAAGACCGCATTGACTCAGTGCGGTATTCAGCCTCTCTGGTGTCAAGTCTGATTTTGGGAAAAAAAAAAAAAAAAATCCAAAATCAGACAGAGTGTTGAGACCAGAGAGGCTAAGACTGCATTGACTCAGTGCGGTATTCAGCCTCTCTGGTGTCAAGTCTGATTTTGGAAAAAAAAAATCCAAAATCCAAAATCAGACAGAGTGTTGAGACCAGAGAGGCTAAGACCGCATTGACTCAGTGCGGTATTCAGCCTCTCTGGTGTCAAGTCTGATTTTGGAAAAAAAAAAAAATCCAAAATCAGACAGAGTGTTGAGACCAGAGAGGCTAAGACCGCATTGACTCAGTGCGGTATTCAGCCTCTCTGGTGTCAAGTCTGATTTTGGAAAAAAAAAAAAAAAATCCAAAATCAGACAGAGTGTTGACACCAGAGAGGCTAAGACCGCATTGACTCAGTGCGGTATTCAGCCTCTCTGGTGTCAAGTCTGATTTTGGAAAAAAAAATAAAAATAATCCAAAATCAGACAGAGTGTTGAGACCAGAGAGGCTAAGACCGCATTGACTCAGTGCAGTATTCAGCCTCTCTGGTGTCAAGTCTGATTTTGGAAAAAAAAAAAAAAAAAAAATCCAAAATCAGACAGATTGTTGACACCAGAGAGGCTAAGACCGCATTGACTCAGTGCGGTATTCAGCCTCTCTGGTGTCACGTCTGATTTTGGAAAAAAAAAAAAAAAAAAAAAAATCAGACAGAGTGTTGAGACCAGAGAGGCTAAGACCGCATTGACTCAGTGCGGTATTCAGCCTCTCTGGTGTCAAGTCTGATTTTGGAAAAAAAAAAAAAAAAATCCAAAATCAGACAGAGTGTTGACACCAGAGAGGCTAAGACCGCATTGACTCAGTGCGGTATTCAGCCTCTCTGGTGTCAAGTCTGATTTTAGAAAAAAAAAAAAAAAATCCAAAATCAGACAGAGTGTTGACACCAGAGAGGCTAAGACCGCATTGACTCAGTGCGGTATTCAGCCTCTCTGGTGTCAAGTCTGATTTTGGAAGAAAAAAAAAAAAAAATCCAAAATCAGACAGAGTGTTGAGACCAGAGAGGCTAAGACCGCATTGACTCAGTGCGGTATTCAGCCTCTCTGGTGTCAAGTCTGATTTTGGAAAAAAAAAAAAAAAATCCAAAATCAGACAGAGTGTTGAGACCAGAGAGGCTAAGACCGCATTGACTCAGTGCGGTATTCAGCCTCTCTGGTGTCAAGTCTGATTTTGGAAAAAAAAAAAAAAAATCCAAAATCAGACAGAGTGTTGACACCAGAGAGGCTAAGACCGCATTGACTCAGTGCTGTATTCAGCCTCTCTGGTGTCAAGTCTGATTTTGGAAAAAAAAAATATATATCCAAAATCAGACAGAGTGTTGAGACCAGAGAGGCTAAGACCGCATTGACTCAGTGCGGTATTCAGCCTCTCTGGTGTCAAGTCTGATTTTGGAAAAAAAAAAAAAAAAATCCAAAATCAGGCAGAGTGTTGACACCAGAGAGGCTAAGACCGCATTGACTCAGTGCGGTATTCAGCCTCTCTGGTGTCAAGTCTGATTTTGGAAAAAAAATAATAATAATCCAAAATCAGACAAAGTGTTGAGACCAGAGAGGCTAAGACTGCATTGACTCAGTGCGGTATTCAGCCTCTCTGGTGTCAAGTCTGATTTTGGAAGAAAAAAAAAAAAAAATCCAAAATCAGACAGAGTGTTGAGACCAGAGAGGCTAAGACCGCATTGACTCAGTGCGGTATTCAGCCTCTCTGGTGTCAAGTCTGATTTTGGGAAAAAAAAAAAAAAAAATCCAAAATCAGACAGAGTGTTGAGACCAGAGAGGCTAAGACTGCATTGACTCAGTGCGGTATTCAGCCTCTCTGGTGTCAAGTCTGATTTTGGAAAAAAAAAATCCAAAATCCAAAATCAGACAGAGTGTTGAGACCAGAGAGGCTAAGACCGCATTGACTCAGTGCGGTATTCAGCCTCTCTGGTGTCAAGTCTGATTTTGGAAAAAAAAAAAAAATCCAAAATCAGACAGAGTGTTGAGACCAGAGAGGCTAAGACGGCATTGACTCAGTGCGGTATTCAGCCTCTCTGGTGTCAAGTCTGATTTAGGAAAAAAAAAAAAAATCCAAAATCAGACAGAGTGTTGAGACCAGAGAGGCTAAGACGGCATTGACTCAGTGCGGTATTCAGCCTCTCTGGTGTCAAGTCTGATTTTGGAAAAAAATAATAATAATCCAAAATCAGACAGAGTGTTGACACCAGAGAGGCTAAGACCGCATTGACTCAGTGCGGTATTCAGCCTCTCTGGTGTCAAGTCTGATTTTGGAAAAAAAAAAAAAAAATCCAAAATCAGACAGAGTGTTGAGACCAGAGAGGCTAAGACGGCATTGACTCAGTGCGGTATTCAGCCTCTCTGGTGTCAAGTCTGATTTTGAAAAAAAAAAAAAAAAAATCCAAAATCAGACAGAGTGTTGAGACCAGAGAGGCTAAGACCGCATTGACTCAGTGCGGTATTCAGCCTCTCTGGTGTCAAGTCTGATTTTGGAAAAAAAAAAAAAAAAAATCCAAAATCAGACAGAGTGTTGAGACCAGAGAGGCTAAGACCGCATTGACTCAGTGCGGTATTCAGCCTCTCTGGTGTCAAGTCTGATTTTGGAAAAAAAAAAAAAAAATCCAAAATCAGACAGAGTGTTGACACCAGAGAGGCTAAGACCGCATTGACTCAGTGCGGTATTCAGCCTCTCTGGTGTCAAGTCTGATTTTGGAAAAAAAAATAAAAATAATCCAAAATCAGACAGAGTGTTGAGACCAGAGAGGCTAAGACCGCATTGACTCAGTGCAGTATTCAGCCTCTCTGGTGTCAAGTCTGATTTTGGAAAAAAAAAAAAAAAAAAAATCCAAAATCAGACAGAGTGTTGACACCAGAGAGGCTAAGACCGCATTGACTCAGTGCGGTATTCAGCCTCTCTGGTGTCACGTCTGATTTTGGAAAAAAAAAAAAAAAAAAAAAAAATCAGACAGAGTGTTGAGACCAGAGAGGCTAAGACCGCATTGACTCAGTGCGGTATTCAGCCTCTCTGGTGTCAAGTCTGATTTTGGAAAAAAAAAAAAAAAAATCCAAAATCAGACAGAGTGTTGACACCAGAGAGGCTAAGACCGCATTGACTCAGTGCGGTATTCAGCCTCTCTGGTGTCAAGTCTGATTTTAGAAAAAAAAAAAAAAAATCCAAAATCAGACAGAGTGTTGACACCAGAGAGGCTAAGACCGCATTGACTCAGTGCGGTATTCAGCCTCTCTGGTGTCAAGTCTGATTTTGGAAGAAAAAAAAAAAAAAATCCAAAATCAGACAGAGTGTTGAGACCAGAGAGGCTAAGACCGCATTGACTCAGTGCGGTATTCAGCCTCTCTGGTGTCAAGTCTGATTTTGGAAAAAAAAAAAAAAAATCCAAAATCAGACAGAGTGTTGAGACCAGAGAGGCTAAGACCGCATTGACTCAGTGCGGTATTCAGCCTCTCTGGTGTCAAGTCTGATTTTGGAAAAAAAAAAAAAAAATCCAAAATCAGACAGAGTGTTGACACCAGAGAGGCTAAGACCGCATTGACTCAGTGCTGTATTCAGCCTCTCTGGTGTCAAGTCTGATTTTGGAAAAAAAAAATATATATCCAAAATCAGACAGAGTGTTGAGACCAGAGAGGCTAAGACCGCATTGACTCAGTGCGGTATTCAGCCTCTCTGGTGTCAAGTCTGATTTTGGAAAAAAAAAAAAAAAAATCCAAAATCAGGCAGAGTGTTGACACCAGAGAGGCTAAGACCGCATTGACTCAGTGCGGTATTCAGCCTCTCTGGTGTCAAGTCTGATTTTGGAAAAAAAATAATAATAATCCAAAATCAGACAAAGTGTTGACACCAGAGAGGCTAAGACCGCATTGACTCAGTGCGGTATTCAGCCTCTCTGGTGTCAAGTCTGATTTTGGAAAAAAAAAAAAAAAAATCCAAAATCAGACAGAGTTTTGACACCAGAGAGGCTAAGACCGCATTGACTCAGTGCGGTATTCAGCCTCTCTGGTGTCAAGTCTGATTTTGGAAAAAAAAAAAAAAATCCAAAATCAGACAGAGTGTTGAGACCAGAGAGGCTAAGACCGCATTGACTCAGTGCGGTATTCAGCCTCTCTGGTGTCAAGTCTGATTTTGGAAAAAAAAAAAAATATATCCAAAATCACACAGAGTGTTGAGACCAGAGAGGCTAAGACCGCATTGACTCAGTGCGGTATTCAGCCTCTCTGGTGTCAAGTCTGATTTTGGAAAAAAAAAAAAAAAAATCCAAAATCAGACAGAGTGTTGACACCAGAGAGGCTAAGACCGCATTGACTCAGTGCGGTATTCAGCCTCTCTGGTGTCAAGTCTGATTTTGGAAAAAAAAAAAAAAAAATCCAAAATCAGACAGAGTGTTGAGACCAGAGAGGCTAAGACCGCATTGACTCAGTGCGGTATTCAGCCTCTCTGGTGTCAAGTCTGATTTTGGGAAAAAAAAAAAAAAAAAATCCAAAATCAGACAGAGTGTTGAGACCAGAGAGGCTAAGACTGCATTGACTCAGTGCGGTATTCAGCCTCTCTGGTGTCAAGTCTGATTTTGGAAAAAAAAAAAAAAAAATCCAAAATCAGACAGAGTGTTGAGACCAGAGAGGCTAAGACCGCATTGACTCAGTGCGGTATTCAGCCTCTCTGGTGTCAAGTCTGATTTTGGAAAAAAAAAAAAATCCAAAATCAGACAGAGTGTTGAGACCAGAGAGGCTAAGACGGCATTGACTCAGTGCGGTATTCAGCCTCTCTGGTGTCAAGTCTGATTTAGGAAAAAAAAAAAAAATCCAAAATCAGACAGAGTGTTGAGACCAGAGAGGCTAAGACGGCATTGACTCAGTGCGGTATTCAGCCTCTCTGGTGTCAAGTCTGATTTTGGAAAAAAATAATAATAATCCAAAATCAGACAGAGTGTTGACACCAGAGAGGCTAAGACCGCATTGACTCAGTGCGGTATTCAGCCTCTCTGGTGTCAAGTCTGATTTTGGAAAAAAAAAAAAAAAAATCCAAAATCAGACAGAGTGTTGAGACCAGAGAGGCTAAGACGGCATTGACTCAGTGCGGTATTCAGCCTCTCTGGTGTCAAGTCTGATTTTGAAAAAAAAAAAAAAAAAATCCAAAATCAGACAGAGTGTTGAGACCAGAGAGGCTAAGACCGCATTGACTCAGTGCGGTATTCAGCCTCTCTGGTGTCAAGTCTGATTTTGGAAAAAAAAAAAAAAAATCCAAAATCAGACAGAGTGTTGAGACCAGAGAGGCTAAGACCGCATTGACTCAGTGCGGTATTCAGCCTCTCTGGTGTCAAGTCTGATTTTGGAAAAAAAAATCAAAAATCAAAAATCAGACAGAGTGTTGACACCAGAGAGGCTAAGACCGCATTGACTCAGTGCGGTATTCAGCCTCTCTGGTGTCAAGTCTGATTTTTGAAAAAAAAAAAAAAAAAATCCAAAATCAGACAGAGTGTTGAGACCAGAGAGGCTAAGACCGCATTGACTCAGTGCAGTATTCAAAAAAAAAAAATCCAAAATCAGACAGAGTGTTGAGACCAGAGAGGCTAAGACCGCATTGACTCAGTGCGGTATTCAGCCTCTCTGGTGTCAAGTCTGATTTTGGAAAAAAAAAAAAAAAAATCCAAAATCAGACAGAGTGTTGACACCAGAGAGGCTAAGACCGCATTGACTCAGTGCGGTATTCAGCCTCTCTGGTGTCAAGTCTGATTTTAGAAAAAAAAAAAAAAAAATCCAAAATCAGACAGAGTGTTGACACCAGAGAGGCTAAGACCGCATTGACTCAGTGCGGTATTCAGCCTCTCTGGTGTCAAGTCTGATTTTGGAAAAAAAAAAAAAAAAAATCCAAAATCAGACAGAGTGTTGAGACCAGAGAGGCTAAGACCGCATTGACTCAGTGCGGTATTCAGCCTCTCTGGTGTCAAGTCTGATTTTGGAAAAAAAAAAAAAAAATCCAAAATCAGACAGAGTGTTGAGACCAGAGAGGCTAAGACCGCATTGACTCAGTGCGGTATTCAGCCTCTCTGGTGTCAAGTCTGATTTTGGAAAAAAAAAAAAAAAATCCAAAATCAGACAGAGTGTTGACACCAGAGAGGCTAAGACCGCATTGACTCAGTGCTGTATTCAGCCTCTCTGGTGTCAAGTCTGATTTTGGAAAAAAAAAATATATATCCAAAATCAGACAGAGTGTTGAGACCAGAGAGGCTAAGACCGCATTGACTCAGTGCGGTATTCAGCCTCTCTGGTGTCAAGTCTGATTTTGGAAAAAAAAAAAAAAAAATCCAAAATCAGGCAGAGTGTTGACACCAGAGAGGCTAAGACCGCATTGACTCAGTGCGGTATTCAGCCTCTCTGGTGTCAAGTCTGATTTTGGAAAAAAAATAATAATAATCCAAAATCAGACAAAGTGTTGACACCAGAGAGGCTAAGACCGCATTGACTCAGTGCGGTATTCAGCCTCTCTGGTGTCAAGTCTGATTTTGGAAAAAAAAAAAAAAAAATCCAAAATCAGACAGAGTGTTGACACCAGAGAGGCTAAGACCGCATTGACTCAGTGCGGTATTCAGCCTCTCTGGTGTCAAGTCTGATTTTGGAAAACAAAAAAAAAATCCAAAATCAGACAGAGTGTTGAGACCAGAGAGGCTAAGACCGCATTGACTCAGTGCGGTATTCAGCCTCTCTGGTGTCAAGTCTGATTTTGATAAAAACAAAAAAAAATATCCAAAATCACACAGAGTGTTGAGACCAGAGAGGCTAAGACCGCATTGACTCAGTGCGGTATTCAGCCTCTCTGGTGTCAAGTCTGATTTTGGAAAAAAAAAAAAAAAAATCCAAAATCAGACAGAGTGTTGACACCAGAGAGGCTAAGACCGCATTGACTCAGTGCGGTATTCAGCCTCTCTGGTGTCAAGTCTGATTTTGGAAAAAAAAAAAAAAAATCCAAAATCAGACAGAGTGTTGAGACCAGAGAGGCTAAGACCGCATTGACTCAGTGCGGTATTCAGCCTCTCTGGTGTCAAGTCTGATTTTGGAAAAAAAAATCCAAAATCCAAAATCAGACAGAGTGTTGACACCAGAGAGGCTAAGACCGCATTGACTCAGTGCGGTATTCAGCCTCTCTGGTGTCAAGTCTGATTTTGGAAAAAAAAAAAAAAAAAATCCAAAATCAGACAGAGTGTTAAGACCAGAGAGGCTAAGACCGCATTGACTCAGTGCTGTATTCAGCCTCTCTGGTGTCAAGTCTGATTTTGGAAAAAAAATATATATATCCAAAATCAGACAGAGTGTTGAGACCAGAGAGGCTAAGACCGCATTGACTCAGTGCGGTATTCAGCCTCTCTGGTGTCAAGTCTGATTTTGGAAAAAAAAAAAAAAAAATCCAAAATCAGGCAGAGTGTTGACACCAGAGAGGCTAAGACCGCATTGACTCAGTGCGGTATTCAGCCTCTCTGGTGTCAAGTCTGATTTTGGAAAAAAAATAATAATAATCCAAAATCAGACAAAGTGTTGACACCAGAGAGGCTAAGACCGCATTGACTCAGTGCGGTATTCAGCCTCTCTGGTGTCAAGTCTGATTTTGGAAAAAAAAAAAAAAAAATCCAAAATCAGACAGAGTGTTGACACCAGAGAGGCTAAGACCGCATTGACTCAGTGCGGTATTCAGCCTCTCTGGTGTCAAGTCTGATTTTGATAAAAACAAAAAAAAATATCCAAAATCACACAGAGTGTTGAGACCAGAGAGGCTAAGACCGCATTGACTCAGTGCGGTATTCAGCCTCTCTGGTGTCAAGTCTGATTTTGGAAAAAAAAAAAAAAAAATCCAAAATCAGACAGAGTGTTGACACCAGAGAGGCTAAGACCGCATTGACTCAGTGCGGTATTCAGCCTCTCTGGTGTCAAGTCTGATTTTGGAAAAAAAAAAAAAAAAAATCCAAAATCAGACAGAGTGTTGAGACCAGAGAGGCTAAGACCGCATTGACTCAGTGCGGTATTCAGCCTCTCTGGTGTCAAGTCTGATTTTGGAAAAAAAAAAAAAAAATCCAAAATCAGACAGAGTGTTGACACCAGAGAGGCTAAGACCGCATTGACTCAGTGCGGTATTCAGCCTCTCTGGTGTCAAGTCTGATTTTGGAAAAAAAAAAAAAAAAATCCAAAATCAGACAGAGTGTTGAGACCAGAGAGGCTAAGACCGCATTGACTCAGTGCGGTATTCAGCCTCTCTGGTGTCAAGTCTGATTTTGGAAAAAAAAAAAAAAATCCAAAATCAGACAGAGTGTTGAGACCAGAGAGGCTAAGACCACATTGACTCAGTGCGGTATTCAGCCTCTCTGGTGTCAAGTCTGATTTTGAAAAAAAAAAAAAAAAAAATCCAAAATCAGACAGAGTGTTGAGACCAGAGAGGCTAAGACCGCATTGACTCAGTGCGGTATTCAGCCTCTCTGGTGTCAAGTCTGATTTTGGGAAAGAAAAAAAAAAATCCAAAATCAGACAGAGTGTTGAGACCAGAGAGGCTAAGACCGCATTGACTCAGTGCGGTATTCAGCCTCTCTGGTGTCAAGTCTGATTTTGGAAAAAAAAAAAAAAAATCCAAAATCAGACAGAGTGTTGAGACCAGAGAGGCTAAGACCGCATTGACTCAGTGCGGTATTCAGCCTCTCTGGTGTCAAGTCTGATTTTGGAAAAAAAAAAAAAAAAATCCAAAATCAGACAGAGTGTTGACACCAGAGAGGCTAAGACCGCATTGACTCAGTGCGGTATTCAGCCTCTCTGGTGTCAAGTCTGATTTTAGAAAAAAAAAAAAAAAAATCCAAAATCAGACAGAGTGTTGACACCAGAGAGGCTAAGACCGCATTGACTCAGTGCGGTATTCAGCCTCTCTGGTGTCAAGTCTGATTTTGGAAAAAAAAAAAAAAAAAATCCAAAATCAGACAGAGTGTTGAGACCAGAGAGGCTAAGACCGCATTGACTCAGTGCGGTATTCAGCCTCTCTGGTGTCAAGTCTGATTTTGGAAAAAAAAAAAAAAAATCCAAAATCAGACAGAGTGTTGAGACCAGAGAGGCTAAGACCGCATTGACTCAGTGCGGTATTCAGCCTCTCTGGTGTCAAGTCTGATTTTGGAAAAAAAAAAAAAAAATCCAAAATCAGACAGAGTGTTGACACCAGAGAGGCTAAGACCGCATTGACTCAGTGCTGTATTCAGCCTCTCTGGTGTCAAGTCTGATTTTGGAAAAAAAATATATATATCCAAAATCAGACAGAGTGTTGAGACCAGAGAGGCTAAGACCGCATTGACTCAGTGCGGTATTCAGCCTCTCTGGTGTCAAGTCTGATTTTGGAAAAAAAAAAAAAAAAATCCAAAATCAGGCAGAGTGTTGACACCAGAGAGGCTAAGACCGCATTGACTCAGTGCGGTATTCAGCCTCTCTGGTGTCAAGTCTGATTTTGGAAAAAAAATAATAATAATCCAAAATCAGACAAAGTGTTGACACCAGAGAGGCTAAGACCGCATTGACTCAGTGCGGTATTCAGCCTCTCTGGTGTCAAGTCTGATTTTGGAAAAAAAAAAAAAAAAATCCAAAATCAGACAGAGTGTTGACACCAGAGAGGCTAAGACCGCATTGACTCAGTGCGGTATTCAGCCTCTCTGGTGTCAAGTCTGATTTTGGAAAACAAAAAAAAAATCCAAAATCAGACAGAGTGTTGAGACCAGAGAGGCTAAGACCGCATTGACTCAGTGCGGTATTCAGCCTCTCTGGTGTCAAGTCTGATTTTGATAAAAACAAAAAAAAATATCCAAAATCACACAGAGTGTTGAGACCAGAGAGGCTAAGACCGCATTGACTCAGTGCGGTATTCAGCCTCTCTGGTGTCAAGTCTGATTTTGGAAAAAAAAAAAAAAAAATCCAAAATCAGACAGAGTGTTGACACCAGAGAGGCTAAGACCGCATTGACTCAGTGCGGTATTCAGCCTCTCTGGTGTCAAGTCTGATTTTGGAAAAAAAAAAAAAAAATCCAAAATCAGACAGAGTGTTGAGACCAGAGAGGCTAAGACCGCATTGACTCAGTGCGGTATTCAGCCTCTCTGGTGTCAAGTCTGATTTTGGAAAAAAAAATCCAAAATCCAAAATCAGACAGAGTGTTGACACCAGAGAGGCTAAGACCGCATTGACTCAGTGCGGTATTCAGCCTCTCTGGTGTCAAGTCTGATTTTGGAAAAAAAAAAAAAAAAAATCCAAAATCAGACAGAGTGTTAAGACCAGAGAGGCTAAGACCGCATTGACTCAGTGCTGTATTCAGCCTCTCTGGTGTCAAGTCTGATTTTGGAAAAAAAATATATATATCCAAAATCAGACAGAGTGTTGAGACCAGAGAGGCTAAGACCGCATTGACTCAGTGCGGTATTCAGCCTCTCTGGTGTCAAGTCTGATTTTGGAAAAAAAAAAAAAAAAATCCAAAATCAGGCAGAGTGTTGACACCAGAGAGGCTAAGACCGCATTGACTCAGTGCGGTATTCAGCCTCTCTGGTGTCAAGTCTGATTTTGGAAAAAAAATAATAATAATCCAAAATCAGACAAAGTGTTGACACCAGAGAGGCTAAGACCGCATTGACTCAGTGCGGTATTCAGCCTCTCTGGTGTCAAGTCTGATTTTGGAAAAAAAAAAAAAAAAATCCAAAATCAGACAGAGTGTTGACACCAGAGAGGCTAAGACCGCATTGACTCAGTGCGGTATTCAGCCTCTCTGGTGTCAAGTCTGATTTTGGAAAACAAAAAAAAAATCCAAAATCAGACAGAGTGTTGAGACCAGAGAGGCTAAGACCGCATTGACTCAGTGCGGTATTCAGCCTCTCTGGTGTCAAGTCTGATTTTGATAAAAACAAAAAAAAATATCCAAAATCACACAGAGTGTTGAGACCAGAGAGGCTAAGACCGCATTGACTCAGTGCGGTATTCAGCCTCTCTGGTGTCAAGTCTGATTTTGGAAAAAAAAAAAAAAAAATCCAAAATCAGACAGAGTGTTGACACCAGAGAGGCTAAGACCGCATTGACTCAGTGCGGTATTCAGCCTCTCTGGTGTCAAGTCTGATTTTGGGAAAAAAAAAAAAAAAAAATCCAAAATCAGACAGAGTGTTGAGACCAGAGAGGCTAAGACTGCATTGACTCAGTGCGGTATTCAGCCTCTCTGGTGTCAAGTCTGATTTTGGAAAAAAAAAAAAAAAAAAAATCCAAAATCAGACAGAGTGTTGAGACCAGAGAGGCTAAGACCGCATTGACTCAGTGCGGTATTCAGCCTCTCTGGTGTCAAGTCTGATTTTGGAAAAAAAAAAAAAAAATCCAAAATCAGACAGAGTGTTGACACCAGAGAGGCTAAGACCGCATTGACTCAGTGCGGTATTCAGCCTCTCTGGTGTCAAGTCTGATTTTGGAAAAAAAAAAAAAAAAATCCAAAATCAGACAGAGTGTTGAGACCAGAGAGGCTAAGACCGCATTGACTCAGTGCGGTATTCAGCCTCTCTGGTGTCAAGTCTGATTTTGGAAAAAAAAAAAAAAATCCAAAATCAGACAGAGTGTTGAGACCAGAGAGGCTAAGACCACATTGACTCAGTGCGGTATTCAGCCTCTCTGGTGTCAAGTCTGATTTTGAAAAAAAAAAAAAAAAAAATCCAAAATCAGACAGAGTGTTGAGACCAGAGAGGCTAAGACCGCATTGACTCAGTGCGGTATTCAGCCTCTCTGGTGTCAAGTCTGATTTTGGGAAAGAAAAAAAAAAATCCAAAATCAGACAGAGTGTTGAGACCAGAGAGGCTAAGACCGCATTGACTCAGTGCGGTATTCAGCCTCTCTGGTGTCAAGTCTGATTTTGGAAAAAAAAAAAAAAAATCCAAAATCAGACAGAGTGTTGAGACCAGAGAGGCTAAGACCGCATTGACTCAGTGCGGTATTCAGCCTCTCTGGTGTCAAGTCTGATTTTGGAAAAAAAAAAAAAGAAATCCAAAATCAGACAGAGTGTTGAGACCAGAGAGGCTAAGACCGCATTGACTCAGTGCGGTATTCAGCCTCTCTGGTGTCAAGTCTGATTTTGGAAAAAAAAAAAAAAAATCCAAAATCAGACAGAGTGTTGAGACCAGAGAGGCTAAGACCGCATTGACTCAGTGCGGTATTCAGCCTCTCTGGTGTCAAGTCTGATTTTGGAAAAAAAAAAAAGAAAATCCAAAATCAAACAGAGTGTTGAGACCAGAGAGGCTAAGACCGCATTGACTCAGTGCGGTATTCAGCCTCTCTGGTGTCAAGTCTGATTTTGGAAAAAAAAAAAAAAAAATCCAAAATCAGACAGAGTGTTGAGACCAGAGAGGCTAAGACCGCATTGACTCAGTGCGGTATTCAGCCTCTCTGGTGTCAAGTCTGATTTTTGAAAAAAAAAAAAAAAAACCCAAAATCAGACAGAGTGTTGAGACCAGAGAGGCTAAGACCGCATTGACTCAGTGCGGTATTCAGCCTCTCTGGTGTCAAGTCTGATTTTGGAAAAAAAATAAAATAAATCCAAAATCAGACAGAGTGTTGAGACCAGAGAGGCTAAGACGGCATTGACTCAGTGCGGTATTCAGCCTCTCTGGTGTCAAGTCTGATTTTGGAAAAAAAAAAAAAAAATCCAAAATCAGACAGAGTGTTGACACCAGAGAGGCTAAGACCGCATTGACTCAGTGCGGTATTCAGCCTCTCTGGTGTCAAGTCTGATTTTGGAAAAAAAAAAAAAAATATCCAAAATCAGACAGAGTGTTGAGACCAGAGAGGCTAAGACCCCATTGACTCAGTGCGGTATTCAGCCTCTCTGGTGTCAAGTCTGATTTTGGAAAAAAATAATAATAATCCAAAATCAGACAGAGTGTTGACACCAGAGAGGCTAAGACCGCATTGACTCAGTGCGGTATTCAGCCTCTCTGGTGTCAAGTCTGATTTTGGAAAAAAAAAAAAAAAATCCAAAATCAGACAGAGTGTTGAGACCAGAGAGGCTAAGACCGCATTGACTCAGTGCGGTATTCAGCCTCTCTGGTGTCAAGTCTGATTTTGGAAAAAAAAAAAAAAAAAATCCAAAATCAGACAGAGTGTTGAGACCAGAGAGGCTAAGACCGCATTGACTCAGTGCGGTATTCAGCCTCTCTGGTGTCAAGTCTGATTTTGGAAAAAAAAAAAAAATCCAAAATCAGACAGAGTGTTGAGACCAGAGAGGCTAAGACGGCATTGACTCAGTGCGGAATTCAGCCTCTCTGGTGTCAAGTCTGATTTTGGAAAAAAATAATAATAATCCAAAATCAAACAGAGTGTTGAGACCAGAGAGGCTAAGACCGCATTGACTCAGTGCGGTATTCAGCCTCTCTGGTGTCAAGTCTGATTTTGGAAAAAAAAATATATATATCCAAAATCAGACAGAGTGTTGACACCAGAGAGGCTAAGACCGCATTGACTCAGTGCGGTATTCAGCCTCTCTGGTGTCAAGTCTGATTTTGGAAAAAAAAAAAAAAAAATCCAAAATCAGACAGAGTGTTGAGACCAGAGAGGCTAAGACCGCATTGACTCAGTGCGGTATTCAGCCTCTCTGGTGTCAAGTCTGATTTTGGGAAAAAAAAAAAAAAAAATCCAAAATCAGACAGAGTGTTGAGACCAGAGAGGCTAAGACTGCATTGACTCAGTGCGGTATTCAGCCTCTCTGGTGTCAAGTCTGATTTTGGAAAAAAAAAAAAAAAAATCCAAAATCAGACAGAGTGTTGAGACCAGAGAGGCTAAGACCGCATTGACTCAGTGCGGTATTCAGCCTCTCTGGTGTCAAGTCTGATTTTGGAAAAAAAAAAAAATCCAAAATCAGACAGAGTGTTGAGACCAGAGAGGCTAAGACGGCATTGACTCAGTGCGGTATTCAGCCTCTCTGGTGTCAAGTCTGATTTAGGAAAAAAAAAAAAAATCCAAAATCAGACAGAGTGTTGAGACCAGAGAGGCTAAGACGGCATTGACTCAGTGCGGTATTCAGCCTCTCTGGTGTCAAGTCTGATTTTGGAAAAAAATAATAATAATCCAAAATCAGACAGAGTGTTGACACCAGAGAGGCTAAGACCGCATTGACTCAGTGCGGTATTCAGCCTCTCTGGTGTCAAGTCTGATTTTGGAAAAAAAAAAAAAAAATCCAAAATCAGACAGAGTGTTGAGACCAGAGAGGCTAAGACGGCATTGACTCAGTGCGGTATTCAGCCTCTCTGGTGTCAAGTCTGATTTTGAAAAAAAAAAAAAAAAAATCCAAAATCAGACAGAGTGTTGAGACCAGAGAGGCTAAGACCGCATTGACTCAGTGCGGTATTCAGCCTCTCTGGTGTCAAGTCTGATTTTGGAAAAAAAAAAAAAAAAATCCAAAATCAGACAGAGTGTTGAGACCAGAGAGGCTAAGACCGCATTGACTCAGTGCGGTATTCAGCCTCTCTGGTGTCAAGTCTGATTTTGGAAAAAAAAAAAAAAAATCCAAAATCAGACAGAGTGTTGACACCAGAGAGGCTAAGACCGCATTGACTCAGTGCTGTATTCAGCCTCTCTGGTGTCAAGTCTGATTTTGGAAAAAAAATATATATATCCAAAATCAGACAGAGTGTTGAGACCAGAGAGGCTAAGACCGCATTGACTCAGTGCGGTATTCAGCCTCTCTGGTGTCAAGTCTGATTTTGGAAAAAAAAAAAAAAAAATCCAAAATCAGGCAGAGTGTTGACACCAGAGAGGCTAAGACCGCATTGACTCAGTGCGGTATTCAGCCTCTCTGGTGTCAAGTCTGATTTTGGAAAAAAAATAATAATAATCCAAAATCAGACAAAGTGTTGACACCAGAGAGGCTAAGACCGCATTGACTCAGTGCGGTATTCAGCCTCTCTGGTGTCAAGTCTGATTTTGGAAAAAAAAAAAAAAAAATCCAAAATCAGACAGAGTGTTGACACCAGAGAGGCTAAGACCGCATTGACTCAGTGCGGTATTCAGCCTCTCTGGTGTCAAGTCTGATTTTGGAAAACAAAAAAAAAATCCAAAATCAGACAGAGTGTTGAGACCAGAGAGGCTAAGACCGCATTGACTCAGTGCGGTATTCAGCCTCTCTGGTGTCAAGTCTGATTTTGATAAAAACAAAAAAAAATATCCAAAATCACACAGAGTGTTGAGACCAGAGAGGCTAAGACCGCATTGACTCAGTGCGGTATTCAGCCTCTCTGGTGTCAAGTCTGATTTTGGAAAAAAAAAAAAAAAAATCCAAAATCAGACAGAGTGTTGACACCAGAGAGGCTAAGACCGCATTGACTCAGTGCGGTATTCAGCCTCTCTGGTGTCAAGTCTGATTTTGGAAAAAAAAAAAAAAAAAATCCAAAATCAGACAGAGTGTTGAGACCAGAGAGGCTAAGACCGCATTGACTCAGTGCGGTATTCAGCCTCTCTGGTGTCAAGTCTGATTTTGGAAAAAAAAATCCAAAATCCAAAATCAGACAGAGTGTTGACACCAGAGAGGCTAAGACCGCATTGACTCAGTGCGGTATTCAGCCTCTCTGGTGTCAAGTCTGATTTTGGAAAAAAAAAAAAAAAAAAATCCAAAATCAGACAGAGTGTTAAGACCAGAGAGGCTAAGACCGCATTGACTCAGTGCTGTATTCAGCCTCTCTGGTGTCAAGTCTGATTTTGGAAAAAAAATATATATATCCAAAATCAGACAGAGTGTTGAGACCAGAGAGGCTAAGACCGCATTGACTCAGTGCGGTATTCAGCCTCTCTGGTGTCAAGTCTGATTTTGGAAAAAAAAAAAAAAAAATCCAAAATCAGGCAGAGTGTTGACACCAGAGAGGCTAAGACCGCATTGACTCAGTGCGGTATTCAGCCTCTCTGGTGTCAAGTCTGATTTTGGAAAAAAAATAATAATAATCCAAAATCAGACAAAGTGTTGACACCAGAGAGGCTAAGACCGCATTGACTCAGTGCGGTATTCAGCCTCTCTGGTGTCAAGTCTGATTTTGGAAAAAAAAAAAAAAAAATCCAAAATCAGACAGAGTGTTGACACCAGAGAGGCTAAGACCGCATTGACTCAGTGCGGTATTCAGCCTCTCTGGTGTCAAGTCTGATTTTGGAAAACAAAAAAAAAATCCAAAATCAGACAGAGTGTTGAGACCAGAGAGGCTAAGACCGCATTGACTCAGTGCGGTATTCAGCCTCTCTGGTGTCAAGTCTGATTTTGATAAAAACAAAAAAAAATATCCAAAATCACACAGAGTGTTGAGACCAGAGAGGCTAAGACCGCATTGACTCAGTGCGGTATTCAGCCTCTCTGGTGTCAAGTCTGATTTTGGAAAAAAAAAAAAAAAAATCCAAAATCAGACAGAGTGTTGACACCAGAGAGGCTAAGACCGCATTGACTCAGTGCGGTATTCAGCCTCTCTGGTGTCAAGTCTGATTTTGGAAAAAAAAAAAAAAAAAATCCAAAATCAGACAGAGTGTTGAGACCAGAGAGGCTAAGACCGCATTGACTCAGTGCGGTATTCAGCCTCTCTGGTGTCAAGTCTGATTTTGGAAAAAAAAAAAAAAAATCCAAAATCAGACAGAGTGTTGACACCAGAGAGGCTAAGACCGCATTGACTCAGTGCGGTATTCAGCCTCTCTGGTGTCAAGTCTGATTTTGGAAAAAAAAAAAAAAAATCCAAAATCAGACAGAGTGTTGAGACCAGAGAGGCTAAGACCGCATTGACTCAGTGCGGTATTCAGCCTCTCTGGTGTCAAGTCTGATTTTGGAAAAAAAAAAAAAAATCCAAAATCAGACAGAGTGTTGAGACCAGAGAGGCTAAGACCACATTGACTCAGTGCGGTATTCAGCCTCTCTGGTGTCAAGTCTGATTTTGAAAAAAAAAAAAAAAAAAATCCAAAATCAGACAGAGTGTTGAGACCAGAGAGGCTAAGACCGCATTGACTCAGTGCGGTATTCAGCCTCTCTGGTGTCAAGTCTGATTTTGGGAAAGAAAAAAAAAAATCCAAAATCAGACAGAGTGTTGAGACCAGAGAGGCTAAGACCGCATTGACTCAGTGCGGTATTCAGCCTCTCTGGTGTCAAGTCTGATTTTGGAAAAAAAAAAAAAAAATCCAAAATCAGACAGAGTGTTGAGACCAGAGAGGCTAAGACCGCATTGACTCAGTGCGGTATTCAGCCTCTCTGGTGTCAAGTCTGATTTTGGAAAAAAAAAAAAAAAAATCCAAAATCAGACAGAGTGTTGAGACCAGAGAGGCTAAGACCGCATTGACTCAGTGCGGTATTCAGCCTCTCTGGTGTCAAGTCTGATTTTGGAAAAAAAAAAAAAAAATCCAAAATCAGACAGAGTGTTGAGACCAGAGAGGCTAAGACCGCATTGACTCAGTGCGGTATTCAGCCTCTCTGGTGTCAAGTCTGATTTTGGAAAAAAAAAAAAGAAAATCCAAAATCAAACAGAGTGTTGAGACCAGAGAGGCTAAGACCGCATTGACTCAGTGCGGTATTCAGCCTCTCTGGTGTCAAGTCTGATTTTGGAAAAAAAAAAAAAAAAAATCCAAAATCAGACAGAGTGTTGAGACCAGAGAGGCTAAGACCGCATTGACTCAGTGCGGTATTCAGCCTCTCTGGTGTCAAGTCTGATTTTTGAAAAAAAAAAAAAAAAAACCAAAATCAGACAGAGTGTTGAGACCAGAGAGGCTAAGACCGCATTGACTCAGTGCGGTATTCAGCCTCTCTGGTGTCAAGTCTGATTTTGGAAAAAAAATAAAATAAATCCAAAATCAGACAGAGTGTTGAGACCAGAGAGGCTAAGACGGCATTGACTCAGTGCGGTATTCAGCCTCTCTGGTGTCAAGTCTGATTTTGGAAAAAAAAAAAAAAAATCCAAAATCAGACAGAGTGTTGACACCAGAGAGGCTAAGACCGCATTGACTCAGTGCGGTATTCAGCCTCTCTGGTGTCAAGTCTGATTTTGGAAAAAAAAAAAAAAATATCCAAAATCAGACAGAGTGTTGAGACCAGAGAGGCTAAGACCCCATTGACTCAGTGCGGTATTCAGCCTCTCTGGTGTCAAGTCTGATTTTGGAAAAAAATAATAATAATCCAAAATCAGACAGAGTGTTGACACCAGAGAGGCTAAGACCGCATTGACTCAGTGCGGTATTCAGCCTCTCTGGTGTCAAGTCTGATTTTGGAAAAAAAAAAAAAAAAATCCAAAATCAGACAGAGTGTTGAGACCAGAGAGGCTAAGACCGCATTGACTCAGTGCGGTATTCAGCCTCTCTGGTGTCAAGTCTGATTTTGGAAAAAAAAAAAAAAAAAAATCCAAAATCAGACAGAGTGTTGAGACCAGAGAGGCTAAGACCGCATTGACTCAGTGCGGTATTCAGCCTCTCTGGTGTCAAGTCTGATTTTGGAAAAAAAAAAAAAAAAATCCAAAATCAGACAGAGTGTTGAGACCAGAGAGGCTAAGACCGCATTGACTCAGTGCGGTATTCAGCCTCTCTGGTGTTAAGTCTGATTTTGGAAAAAAAAAAAAAAAATCCAAAATCAGACAGAGTGTTGAGACCAGAGAGGCTAAGACGGCATTGACTCAGTGCGGAATTCAGCCTCTCTGGTGTCAAGTCTGATTTTGGAAAAAAATAATAATAATCCAAAATCAAACAGAGTGTTGAGACCAGAGAGGCTAAGACCGCATTGACTCAGTGCGGTATTCAGCCTCTCTGGTGTCAAGTCTGATTTTGGAAAAAAAAAAAAAAAATCCAAAATCAGACAGAGTGTTGAGACCAGAGAGGCTAAGACCGCATTGACTCAGTGCGGTATTCAACCTCTCTGGTGTCAAGTCTGATTTTGGAAAAAAAAAAAAAAAAATCCAAAATCAGACAGTGTTGACACCAGAGAGGCTAAGACCGCATTGACTCAGTGCGGTATTCAGCCTCTCTGGTGTCAAGTCTGATTTTGGAAAAAAAAAAAAAAAAATCCAAAATCAGACAGAGTGTTGACACCAGAGAGGCTAAGACCGCATTGACTCAGTGCGGTATTCAGCCTCTCTGGTGTCAAGTCTGATTTTGGAAAAAAAAATATATATATCCAAAATCAGACAGAGTGTTGACACCAGAGAGGCTAAGACCGCATTGACTCAGTGCGGTATTCAGCCTCTCTGGTGTCAAGTCTGATTTTGGAAAAAAAAAAAAAAAAATCCAAAATCAGACAGAGTGTTGAGACCAGAGAGGCTAAGACCGCATTGACTCAGTGCGGTATTCAGCCTCTCTGGTGTCAAGTCTGATTTTGGGAAAAAAAAAAAAAAAAATCCAAAATCAGACAGAGTGTTGAGACCAGAGAGGCTAAGACTGCATTGACTCAGTGCGGTATTCAGCCTCTCTGGTGTCAAGTCTGATTTTGGAAAAAAAAAAAAAAAAATCCAAAATCAGACAGAGTGTTGAGACCAGAGAGGCTAAGACCGCATTGACTCAGTGCGGTATTCAGCCTCTCTGGTGTCAAGTCTGATTTTGGAAAAAAAAAAAAATCCAAAATCAGACAGAGTGTTGAGACCAGAGAGGCTAAGACGGCATTGACTCAGTGCGGTATTCAGCCTCTCTGGTGTCAAGTCTGATTTAGGAAAAAAAAAAAAAATCCAAAATCAGACAGAGTGTTGAGACCAGAGAGGCTAAGACGGCATTGACTCAGTGCGGTATTCAGCCTCTCTGGTGTCAAGTCTGATTTTGGAAAAAAATAATAATAATCCAAAATCAGACAGAGTGTTGACACCAGAGAGGCTAAGACCGCATTGACTCAGTGCGGTATTCAGCCTCTCTGGTGTCAAGTCTGATTTTGGAAAAAAAAAAAAAAAATCCAAAATCAGACAGAGTGTTGAGACCAGAGAGGCTAAGACGGCATTGACTCAGTGCGGTATTCAGCCTCTCTGGTGTCAAGTCTGATTTTGAAAAAAAAAAAAAAAAAATCCAAAATCAGACAGAGTGTTGAGACCAGAGAGGCTAAGACCGCATTGACTCAGTGCGGTATTCAGCCTCTCTGGTGTCAAGTCTGATTTTGGAAAAAAAAAAAAAAAAATCCAAAATCAGACAGAGTGTTGAGACCAGAGAGGCTAAGACCGCATTGACTCAGTGCGGTATTCAGCCTCTCTGGTGTCAAGTCTGATTTTGGAAAAAAAAAAAAAAAAATCCAAAATCAGACAGAGTGTTGACACCAGAGAGGCTAAGACCGCATTGACTCAGTGCGGTATTCAGCCTCTCTGGTGTCAAGTCTGATTTTGGAAAAAAAAATAATAATAATCCAAAATCAGACAGAGTGTTGAGACCAGAGAGGCTAAGACCGCATTGACTCAGTGCAGTATTCAGCCTCTCTGGTGTCAAGTCTGATTTTGGAAAAAAAAAAAAAAAAAAAATCCAAAATCAGACAGAGTGTTGACACCAGAGAGGCTAAGACCGCATTGACTCAGTGCGGTATTCAGCCTCTCTGGTGTCACGTCTGATTTTGGAAAAAAAAAAAAAAAAAAAAAAATCAGACAGAGTGTTGAGACCAGAGAGGCTAAGACCGCATTGACTCAGTGCGGTATTCAGCCTCTCTGGTGTCAAGTCTGATTTTGGAAAAAAAAAAAAAAAAATCCAAAATCAGACAGAGTGTTGACACCAGAGAGGCTAAGACCGCATTGACTCAGTGCGGTATTCAGCCTCTCTGGTGTCAAGTCTGATTTTAGAAAAAAAAAAAAAAAAATCCAAAATCAGACAGAGTGTTGACACCAGAGAGGCTAAGACCGCATTGACTCAGTGCGGTATTCAGCCTCTCTGGTGTCAAGTCTGATTTTGGAAGAAAAAAAAAAAAAATCCAAAATCAGACAGAGTGTTGAGACCAGAGAGGCTAAGACCGCATTGACTCAGTGCGGTATTCAGCCTCTCTGGTGTCAAGTCTGATTTTGGAAAAAAAAAAAAAAAAATCCAAAATCAGACAGAGTGTTGAGACCAGAGAGGCTAAGACCGCATTGACTCAGTGCGGTATTCAGCCTCTCTGGTGTCAAGTCTGATTTTGGAAAAAAAAAAAAAAAATCCAAAATCAGACAGAGTGTTGACACCAGAGAGGCTAAGACCGCATTGACTCAGTGCTGTATTCAGCCTCTGGTGTCAAGTCTGATTTTGGAAAAAAAAAAATATATATCCAAAATCAGACAGAGTGTTGAGACCAGAGAGGCTAAGACCGCATTGACTCAGTGCGGTATTCAGCCTCTCTGGTGTCAAGTCTGATTTTGGAAAAAAAAAAAAAAAAATCCAAAATCAGGCAGAGTGTTGACACCAGAGAGGCTAAGACCGCATTGACTCAGTGCGGTATTCAGCCTCTCTGGTGTCAAGTCTGATTTTGGAAAAAAAATAATAATAATCCAAAATCAGACAAAGTGTTGACACCAGAGAGGCTAAGACCGCATTGACTCAGTGCGGTATTCAGCCTCTCTGGTGTCAAGTCTGATTTTGGAAAAAAAAAAAAAAAATATCCAAAATCACACAGAGTGTTGAGACCAGAGAGGCTAAGACCGCATTGACTCAGTGCGGTATTCAGCCTCTCTGGTGTCAAGTCTGATTTTGGAAAAAAAAAAAAAAAAAAATCCAAAATCAGACAGAGTGTTGACACCAGAGAGGCTAAGACCGCATTGACTCAGTGCGGTATTCAGCCTCTCTGGTGTCAAGTCTGATTTTGGAAAAAAAAAAAAAAAAATCCAAAATCAGACAGAGTGTTGAGACCAGAGAGGCTAAGACCGCATTGACTCAGTGCGGTATTCAGCCTCTCTGGTGTCAAGTCTGATTTTGGGAAAAAAAAAAAAAAAAATCCAAAATCAGACAGAGTGTTGAGACCAGAGAGGCTAAGACTGCATTGACTCAGTGCGGTATTCAGCCTCTCTGGTGTCAAGTCTGATTTTGGAAAAAAAAAAAAAAAAATCCAAAATCAGACAGAGTGTTGAGACCAGAGAGGCTAAGACCGCATTGACTCAGTGCGGTATTCAGCCTCTCTGGTGTCAAGTCTGATTTTGGAAAAAAAAAAAAATCCAAAATCAGACAGAGTGTTGAGACCAGAGAGGCTAAGACGGCATTGACTCAGTGCGGTATTCAGCCTCTCTGGTGTCAAGTCTGATTTAGGAAAAAAAAAAAAAATCCAAAATCAGACAGAGTGTTGAGACCAGAGAGGCTAAGACGGCATTGACTCAGTGCGGTATTCAGCCTCTCTGGTGTCAAGTCTGATTTTGGAAAAAAATAATAATAATCCAAAATCAGACAGAGTGTTGACACCAGAGAGGCTAAGACCGCATTGACTCAGTGCGGTATTCAGCCTCTCTGGTGTCAAGTCTGATTTTGGAAAAAAAAAAAAAAAAATCCAAAATCAGACAGAGTGTTGAGACCAGAGAGGCTAAGACGGCATTGACTCAGTGCGGTATTCAGCCTCTCTGGTGTCAAGTCTGATTTTGAAAAAAAAAAAAAAAAAATCCAAAATCAGACAGAGTGTTGAGACCAGAGAGGCTAAGACCGCATTGACTCAGTGCGGTATTCAGCCTCTCTGGTGTCAAGTCTGATTTTGGAAAAAAAAAAAAAAAAATCCAAAATCAGACAGAGTGTTGAGACCAGAGAGGCTAAGACCGCATTGACTCAGTGCGGTATTCAGCCTCTCTGGTGTCAAGTCTGATTTTGGAAAAAAAAAAAAAAAATCAAAAATCAGACAGAGTGTTGACACCAGAGAGGCTAAGACCGCATTGACTCAGTGCGGTATTCAGCCTCTCTGGTGTCAAGTCTGATTTTGGAAAAAAAAAAAAAAAAAATCCAAAATCAGACAGAGTGTTGAGACCAGAGAGGCTAAGACCGCATTGACTCAGTGCAGTATTCAGCCTCTCTGGTGTCAAGTCTGATTTTGGAAAAAAAAAAAAAAAAAAATCCAAAATCAGACAGAGTGTTGACACCAGAGAGGCTAAGACCGCATTGACTCAGTGCGGTATTCAGCCTCTCTGGTGTCACGTCTGATTTTGGAAAAAAAAAAAAAAAAAATCCAAAATCAGACAGAGTGTTGAGACCAGAGAGGCTAAGACCGCATTGACTCAGTGCGGTATTCAGCCTCTCTGGTGTCAAGTCTGATTTTGGAAAAAAAAAAAAAAAAATCCAAAATCAGACAGAGTGTTGACACCAGAGAGGCTAAGACCGCATTGACTCAGTGCGGTATTCAGCCTCTCTGGTGTCAAGTCTGATTTTAGAAAAAAAAAAAAAAAAATCCAAAATCAGACAGAGTGTTGACACCAGAGAGGCTAAGACCGCATTGACTCAGTGCGGTATTCAGCCTCTCTGGTGTCAAGTCTGATTATGGAAAAAAAAAAAAAAAAAAAATCCAAAATCAGACAGAGTGTTGAGACCAGAGAGGCTAAGACCGCATTGACTCAGTGCGGTATTCAGCCTCTCTGGTGTCAAGTCTGATTTTGGAAAAAAAAAAAAAAAATCCAAAATCAGACAGAGTGTTGAGACCAGAGAGGCTAAGACCGCATTGACTCAGTGCGGTATTCAGCCTCTCTGGTGTCAAGTCTGATTTTGGAAAAAAAAAAAAAAAATCCAAAATCAGACAGAGTGTTGACACCAGAGAGGCTAAGACCGCATTGACTCAGTGCTGTATTCAGCCTCTCTGGTGTCAAGTCTGATTTTGGAAAAAATATATATATATCCAAAATCAGACAGAGTGTTGAGACCAGAGAGGCTAAGACCGCATTGACTCAGTGCGGTATTCAGCCTCTCTGGTGTCAAGTCTGATTTTGGAAAAAAAAAAAAAAAAATCCAAAATCAGGCAGAGTGTTGACACCAGAGAGGCTAAGACCGCATTGACTCAGTGCGGTATTCAGCCTCTCTGGTGTCAAGTCTGATTTTGGAAAAAAAAAAATAATAATCCAAAATCAGACAAAGTGTTGACACCAGAGAGGCTAAGACCGCATTGACTCAGTGCGGTATTCAGCCTCTCTGGTGTCAAGTCTGATTTTGGAAAAAAAAAAAAAAAAAATCCAAAATCAGACAGAGTGTTGACACCAGAGAGGCTAAGACCGCATTGACTCAGTGCGGTATTCAGCCTCTCTGGTGTCAAGTCTGATTTTGGAAAAAAAAAAAAAAATCCAAAATCAGACAGAGTGTTGAGACCAGAGAGGCTAAGACCGCATTGACTCAGTGCGGTATTCAGCCTCTCTGGTGTCAAGTCTGATTTTGGAAAAAAAAAAAAAAATATCCAAAATCACACAGAGTGTTGAGACCAGAGAGGCTAAGACCGCATTGACTCAGTGCGGTATTCAGCCTCTCTGGTGTCAAGTCTGATTTTGGAAAAAAAAAAAAAAAAATCCAAAATCAGACAGAGTGTTGACACCAGAGAGGCTAAGACCGCATTGACTCAGTGCGGTATTCAGCCTCTCTGGTGTCAAGTCTGATTTTGGAAAAAAAAAAAAAAAAATCCAAAATCAGACAGAGTGTTGACACCAGAGAGGCTAAGACCGCATTGACTCAGTGCGGTATTCAGCCTCTCTGGTGTCAAGTCTGATTTTGGAAAAAAAAAAAAAAAAAATCCAAAATCAGACAGAGTGTTGAGACCAGAGAGGCTAAGACCGCATTGACTCAGTGCGGTATTCAGCCTCTCTGGTGTCAAGTCTGATTTTGGAAAAAAAAAAAAAAAATCCAAAATCAGACAGAGTGTTGAGACCAGAGAGGCTAAGACCACATTGACTCAGTGCGGTATTCAGCCTCTCTGGTGTCAAGTCTGATTTTGGAAAAAAAAAAAAAAAAAAAATCCAAAATCAGACAGAGTGTTGACACCAGAGAGGCTAAGACCGCATTGACTCAGTGCGGTATTCAGCCTCTCTGGTGTCAAGTCTGATTTTGGAAAAAAAAAAAAAAAAAAAATCCAAAATCAGACAGAGTGTTGACACCAGAGAGGCTAAGACCGCATTGACTCAGTGCGGTATTCAGCCTCTCTGGTGTCACGTCTGATTTTGGAAAAAAAAAAAAAAAAAATCCAAAATCAGACAGAGTGTTGAGACCAGAGAGGCTAAGTCCGCATTGACTCAGTGCGGTATTCAGCCTCTCTGGTGTCAAGTCTGATTTTGGAAAAAAAAAAAAAAAAAATCCAAAATCAGACAGAGTGTTGACACCAGAGAGGCTAAGACCGCATTGACTCAGTGCGGTATTCAGCCTCTCTGGTGTCAAGTCTGATTTTAGAAAAAAAAAAAAAAAAAATCCAAAATCAGACAGAGTGTTGACACCAGAGAGGCTAAGACCGCATTGACTCAGTGCGGTATTCAGCCTCTCTGGTGTCAAGTCTGATTTTGGAAAAAAAAAAAAAAAAAATCCAAAATCAGACAGAGTGTTGAGACCAGAGAGGCTAAGACCGCATTGACTCAGTGCGGTATTCAGCCTCTCTGGTGTCAAGTCTGATTTTGGAAAAAAAAAAAAAAAAATCCAAAATCAGACAGAGTGTTGAGACCAGAGAGGCTAAGACCGCATTGACTCAGTGCGGTATTCAGCCTCTCTGGTGTCAAGTCTGATTTTGGAAAAAAAAAAAAAAAAATCCAAAATCAGACAGAGTGTTGACACCAGAGAGGCTAAGACCGCATTGACTCAGTGCTGTATTCAGCCTCTCTGGTGTCAAGTCTGATTTTGGAAAAAAAAAATATATATCCAAAATCAGACAGAGTGTTGAGACCAGAGAGGCTAAGACCGCATTGACTCAGTGCGGTATTCAGCCTCTCTGGTGTCAAGTCTGATTTTGGAAAAAAAAAAAAAAAAATCCAAAATCAGGCAGAGTGTTGACACCAGAGAGGCTAAGACCGCATTGACTCAGTGCGGTATTCAGCCTCTCTGGTGTCAAGTCTGATTTTGGAAAAAAAAAAATAATAATCCAAAATCAGACAAAGTGTTGACACCAGAGAGGCTAAGACCGCATTGACTCAGTGCGGTATTCAGCCTCTCTGGTGTCAAGTCTGATTTTGGAAAAAAAAAAAAAAAAATCCAAAATCAGACAGAGTGTTGACACCAGAGAGGCTAAGACCGCATTGACTCAGTGCGGTATTCAGCCTCTCTGGTGTCAAGTCTGATTTTGGAAAAAAAAAAAAAAATCCAAAATCAGACAGAGTGTTGAGACCAGAGAGGCTAAGACCGCATTGACTCAGTGCGGTATTCAGCCTCTCTGGTGTCAAGTCTGATTTTGGAAAAAAAAAAAAAAATATCCAAAATCACACAGAGTGTTGAGACCAGAGAGGCTAAGACCGCATTGACTCAGTGCGGTATTCAGCCTCTCTGGTGTCAAGTCTGATTTTGGAAAAAAAAAAAAAAAAAAATCCAAAATCAGACAGAGTGTTGACACCAGAGAGGCTAAGACCGCATTGACTCAGTGCGGTATTCAGCCTCTCTGGTGTCAAGTCTGATTTTGGAAAAAAAAAAAAAAAAATCCAAAATCAGACAGAGTGTTGAGACCAGAGAGGCTAAGACCGCATTGACTCAGTGCGGTATTCAGCCTCTCTGGTGTCAAGTCTGATTTTGGAAAAAAAAAAAAAAATCCAAAATCAGACAGAGTGTTGAGACCAGAGAGGCTAAGACCACATTGACTCAGTGCGGTATTCAGCCTCTCTGGTGTCAAGTCTGATTTTGAAAAAAAAAAAAAAAAAAATCCAAAATCAGACAGAGTGTTGAGACCAGAGAGGCTAAGACCGCATTGACTCAGTGCGGTATTCAGCCTCTCTGGTGTCAAGTCTGATTTTGGAAAAAAAAAAAAAAAATCCAAAATCAGACAGAGTGTTGAGACCAGAGAGGCTAAGACCGCATTGACTCAGTGCGGTATTCAGCCTCTCTGGTGTCAAGTCTGATTTTGGAAAAAAAAAAAAAAATCCAAAATCAGACAGAGTGTTGAGACCAGAGAGGCTAAGACCACATTGACTCAGTGCGGTATTCAGCCTCTCTGGTGTCAAGTCTGATTTTGGAAAAAAAAAAAAAAAAAAAATCCAAAATCAGACAGAGTGTTGACACCAGAGAGGCTAAGACCGCATTGACTCAGTGCGGTATTCAGCCTCTCTGGTGTCAAGTCTGATTTTGGAAAAAAAAAAAAAAAAAAAATCCAAAATCAGACAGAGTGTTGACACCAGAGAGGCTAAGACCGCATTGACTCAGTGCGGTATTCAGCCTCTCTGGTGTCACGTCTGATTTTGGAAAAAAAAAAAAAAAAATCCAAAATCAGACAGAGTGTTGAGACCAGAGAGGCTAAGACCGCATTGACTCAGTGCGGTATTCAGCCTCTCTGGTGTCAAGTCTGATTTTGGAAAAAAAAAAAAAAAAATCCAAAATCAGACAGAGTGTTGACACCAGAGAGGCTAAGACCGCATTGACTCAGTGCGGTATTCAGCCTCTCTGGTGTCAAGTCTGATTTTAGAAAAAAAAAAAAAAAAATCCAAAATCAGACAGAGTGTTGACACCAGAGAGGCTAAGACCGCATTGACTCAGTGCGGTATTCAGCCTCTCTGGTGTCAAGTCTGATTTTGGAAAAAAAAAAAAAAAAAATCCAAAATCAGACAGAGTGTTGAGACCAGAGAGGCTAAGACCGCATTGACTCAGTGCGGTATTCAGCCTCTCTGGTGTCAAGTCTGATTTTGGAAAAAAAAAAAAAAAATCCAAAATCAGACAGAGTGTTGAGACCAGAGAGGCTAAGACCGCATTGACTCAGTGCGGTATTCAGCCTCTCTGGTGTCAAGTCTGATTTTGGAAAAAAAAAAAAAAAATCCAAAATCAGACAGAGTGTTGACACCAGAGAGGCTAAGACCGCATTGACTCAGTGCTGTATTCAGCCTCTCTGGTGTCAAGTCTGATTTTGGAAAAAAAAAATATATATCCAAAATCAGACAGAGTGTTGAGACCAGAGAGGCTAAGACCGCATTGACTCAGTGCGGTATTCAGCCTCTCTGGTGTCAAGTCTGATTTTGGAAAAAAAAAAAAAAAAAATCCAAAATCAGGCAGAGTGTTGACACCAGAGAGGCTAAGACCGCATTGACTCAGTGCGGTATTCAGCCTCTCTGGTGTCAAGTCTGATTTTGGAAAAAAAAAAATAATAATCCAAAATCAGACAAAGTGTTGACACCAGAGAGGCTAAGACCGCATTGACTCAGTGCGGTATTCAGCCTCTCTGGTGTCAAGTCTGATTTTGGAAAAAAAAAAAAAAAAATCCAAAATCAGACAGAGTGTTGACACCAGAGAGGCTAAGACCGCATTGACTCAGTGCGGTATTCAGCCTCTCTGGTGTCAAGTCTGATTTTGGAAAAAAAAAAAAAAATCCAAAATCAGACAGAGTGTTGAGACCAGAGAGGCTAAGACCGCATTGACTCAGTGCGGTATTCAGCCTCTCTGGTGTCAAGTCTGATTTTGGAAAAAAAAAAAAAAATATCCAAAATCACACAGAGTGTTGAGACCAGAGAGGCTAAGACCGCATTGACTCAGTGCGGTATTCAGCCTCTCTGGTGTCAAGTCTGATTTTGGAAAAAAAAAAAAAAAAAATCCAAAATCAGACAGAGTGTTGACACCAGAGAGGCTAAGACCGCATTGACTCAGTGCGGTATTCAGCCTCTCTGGTGTCAAGTCTGATTTTGGAAAAAAAAAAAAAAAAATCCAAAATCAGACAGAGTGTTGAGACCAGAGAGGCTAAGACCGCATTGACTCAGTGCGGTATTCAGCCTCTCTGGTGTCAAGTCTGATTTTGGAAAAAAAAAAAAAAAATCCAAAATCAGACAGAGTGTTGAGACCAGAGAGGCTAAGACCACATTGACTCAGTGCGGTATTCAGCCTCTCTGGTGTCAAGTCTGATTTTGAAAAAAAAAAAAAAAAAATCCAAAATCAGACAGAGTGTTGAGACCAGAGAGGCTAAGACCGCATTGACTCAGTGCGGTATTCAGCCTCTCTGGTGTCAAGTCTGATTTTGGAAAAAAAAAAAAAAAAATCCAAAATCAGACAGAGTGTTGAGACCAGAGAGGCTAAGACCGCATTGACTCAGTGCGGTATTCAGCCTCTCTGGTGTCAAGTCTGATTTTGGAAAAAAAAAAAAAAAAAATCCAAAATCAGACAGAGTGTTGAGACCAGAGAGGCTAAGACCGCATTGACTCAGTGCGGTATTCAGCCTCTCTGGTGTCAAGTCTGATTTTGGAAAAAAAAAAAAAAAAAATCCAAAATCAGACAGAGTGTTGACACCAGAGAGGCTAAGACCGCATTGACTCAGTGCGGTATTCAGCCTCTCTGGTGTCAAGTCTGATTTTGGAAAAAAAAAAAAAAAAATCCAAAATCAGACAGAGTGTTGAGACCCAGAGAGGCTAAGACCGCATTGACTCAGTGCGGTATTCAGCCTCTCTGGTGTCAAGTCTGATTTTGGAAAAAAAAAAAGAAAATCCAAAATCAAACAGAGTGTTGAGACCAGAGAGGCTAAGACCGCATTGACTCAGTGCGGTATTCAGCCTCTCTGGTGTCAAGTCTGATGGAAAAAAAAAAAAAAAAATCCAAAATCAGACAGAGTGTTGAGACCAGAGAGGCTAAGACCGCATTGACTCAGTGCGGTATTCAGCCTCTCTGGTGTCAAGTCTGATTTTGGAAAAAAAAAAAAAAAAAACCCAAAATCAGACAGAGTGTTGACACCAGAGAGGCTAAGACCGCATTGACTCAGTGCGGTATTCAGCCTCTCTGGTGTCAAGTCTGATTTTGGAAAAAAAAAAAAAAAAAATCCAAAATCAGACAGAGTGTTGAGACCAGAGAGGCTAAGACCGCATTGACTCAGTGCGGTATTCAGCCTCTCTGGTGTCAAGTCTGATTTTGGAAAAAAAAAAAAAAAAATCCAAAATCAGGCAGAGTGTTGACACCAGAGAGGCTAAGACCGCATTGACTCAGTGCGGTATTCAGCCTCTCTGGTGTCAAGTCTGATTTTGGAAAAAAAATAATAATAATCCAAAATCAGACAAAGTGTTGACACCAGAGAGGCTAAGACCGCATTGACTCAGTGCGGTATTCAGCCTCTCTGGTGTCAAGTCTGATTTTGGAAAAAAAAAAAAAAAAAATCCAAAATCAGACAGAGTGTTGACACCAGAGAGGCTAAGACCGCATTGACTCAGTGCGGTATTCAGCCTCTCTGGTGTCAAGTCTGATTTTGGAAAAAAAAAAAAAAAATCCAAAATCAGACAGAGTGTTGAGACCAGAGAGGCTAAGACCGCATTGACTCAGTGCGGTATTCAGCCTCTCTGGTGTCAAGTCTGATTTTGGAAAAAAAAAAAAAAAAAATCCAAAATCAGGCAGAGTGTTGACACCAGAGAGGCTAAGACCGCATTGACTCAGTGCGGTATTCAGCCTCTCTGGTGTCAAGTCTGATTTTGGAAAAAAAAAAAAAGAAAATCCAAAATCAAACAGAGTGTTGAGACCAGAGAGGCTAAGACCGCATTGACTCAGTGCGGTATTCAGCCTCTCTGGTGTCAAGTCTGATTTTGGAAAAAAAAAAAAAAAAAAAAAAATCAGACAGAGTGTTGACACCAGAGAGGCTAAGACCGCATTGACTCAGTGCGGTATTCAGCCTCTCTGGTGTCAAGTCTGATTTTGGAAAAAAAAAAAAAAAAATCCAAAATCAGACAGAGTGTTGAGACCAGAGAGGCTAAGACCGCATTGACTCAGTGCGGTATTCAGCCTCTCTGGTGTCAAGTCTGATTTTGGAAAAAAAAAAAAAAAAATCCAAAATCAGGCAGAGTGTTGACACCAGAGAGGCTAAGACCGCATTGACTCAGTGCGGTATTCAGCCTCTCTGGTGTCAAGTCTGATTTTGGAAAAAAAATAATAATAATCCAAAATCAGACAAAGTGTTGACACCAGAGAGGCTAAGACCGCATTGACTCAGTGCGGTATTCAGCCTCTCTGGTGTCAAGTCTGATTTTGGAAAAAAAAAAAAAAAAAAATCCAAAATCAGACAGAGTGTTGACACCAGAGAGGCTAAGACCGCATTGACTCAGTGCGGTATTCAGCCTCTCTGGTGTCAAGTCTGATTTTGGAAAAAAAAAAAAAAAATCCAAAATCAGACAGAGTGTTGAGACCAGAGAGGCTAAGACCGCATTGACTCAGTGCGGTATTCAGCCTCTCTGGTGTCAAGTCTGATTTTGGAAAAAAAAAAAAAAATATCCAAAATCACACAGAGTGTTGAGACCAGAGAGGCTAAGACCGCATTGACTCAGTGCGGTATTCAGCCTCTCTGGTGTCAAGTCTGATTTTGGAAAAAAAAAAAAAAAAAATCCAAAATCAGACAGAGTGTTGACACCAGAGAGGCTAAGACCGCATTGACTCAGTGCGGTATTCAGCCTCTCTGGTGTCAAGTCTGATTTTGGAAAAAAAAAAAAAAAAATCCAAAATCAGACAGAGTGTTGAGACCAGAGAGGCTAAGACCGCATTGACTCAGTGCGGTATTCAGCCTCTCTGGTGTCAAGTCTGATTTTGGGAAAAAAAAAAAAAAAAATCCAAAATCAGACAGAGTGTTGAGACCAGAGAGGCTAAGACTGCATTGACTCAGTGCGGTATTCAGCCTCTCTGGTGTCAAGTCTGATTTTGGAAAAAAAAAAAAAAAAATCCAAAATCAGACAGAGTGTTGAGACCAGAGAGGCTAAGACCGCATTGACTCAGTGCGGTATTCAGCCTCTCTGGTGTCAAGTCTGATTTTGGAAAAAAAAAAAAATCCAAAATCAGACAGAGTGTTGAGACCAGAGAGGCTAAGACGGCATTGACTCAGTGCGGTATTCAGCCTCTCTGGTGTCAAGTCTGATTTTGGAAAAAAAATAATAATAATCCAAAATCAGACAGAGTGTTGACACCAGAGAGGCTAAGACCGCATTGACTCAGTGCGGTATTCAGCCTCTCTGGTGTCAAGTCTGATTTTGGAAAAAAAAAAAAAAAAAATCCAAAATCAGACAGAGTGTTGAGACCAGAGAGGCTAAGACGGCATTGACTCAGTGCGGTATTCAGCCTCTCTGGTGTCAAGTCTGATTTTGAAAAAAAAAAAAAAAAAAATCCAAAATCAGACAGAGTGTTGAGACCAGAGAGGCTAAGACCGCATTGACTCAGTGCGGTATTCAGCCTCTCTGGTGTCAAGTCTGATTTTGGAAAAAAAAAAAAAAAATCCAAAATCAGACAGAGTGTTGAGACCAGAGAGGCTAAGACCGCATTGACTCAGTGCGGTATTCAGCCTCTCTGGTGTCAAGTCTGATTTTGGAAAAAAAAAAAAAAAATCCCAAATCAGACAGAGTGTTGACACCAGAGAGGCTAAGACCGCATTGACTCAGTGCGGTATTCAGCCTCTCTGGTGTCAAGTCTGATTTTGGAAAAAAAAAAAAAAAAAATCCAAAATCAGACAGAGTGTTGAGACCAGAGAGGCTAAGACCGCATTGACTCAGTGCAGTATTCAGCCTCTCTGGTGTCAAGTCTGATTTTGGAAAAAAAAAAAAAAAAAAAATCCAAAATCAGACAGAGTGTTGACACCAGAGAGGCTAAGACCGCATTGACTCAGTGCGGTATTCAGCCTCTCTGGTGTCACGTCTGATTTTGGAAAAAAAAAAAAAAAAATCCAAAATCAGACAGAGTGTTGAGACCAGAGAGGCTAAGACCGCATTGACTCAGTGCGGTATTCAGCCTCTCTGGTGTCAAGTCTGATTTTGGAAAAAAAAAAAAAAAAATCCAAAATCAGGCAGAGTGTTGACACCAGAGAGGCTAAGACCGCATTGACTCAGTGCGGTATTCAGCCTCTCTGGTGTCAAGTCTGATTTTGGAAAAAAAATAATAATAATCCAAAATCAGACAAAGTGTTGACACCAGAGAGGCTAAGACCGCATTGACTCAGTGCGGTATTCAGCCTCTCTGGTGTCAAGTCTGATTTTGGAAAAAAAAAAAAAAAAAATCCAAAATCAGACAGAGTGTTGACACCAGAGAGGCTAAGACCGCATTGACTCAGTGCGGTATTCAGCCTCTCTGGTGTCAAGTCTGATTTTGGAAAAAAAAAAAAAAATCCAAAATCAGACAGAGTGTTGAGACCAGAGAGGCTAAGACCGCATTGACTCAGTGCGGTATTCAGCCTCTCTGGTGTCAAGTCTGATTTTGGAAAAAAAAAAAAAAATATCCAAAATCACACAGAGTGTTGAGACCAGAGAGGCTAAGACCGCATTGACTCAGTGCGGTATTCAGCCTCTCTGGTGTCAAGTCTGATTTTGGAAAAAAAAAAAAAAAAATCCAAAATCAGACAGAGTGTTGACACCAGAGAGGCTAAGACCGCATTGACTCAGTGCGGTATTCAGCCTCTCTGGTGTCAAGTCTGATTTTGGAAAAAAAAAAAAAAAAATCCAAAATCAGACAGAGTGTTGACACCAGAGAGGCTAAGACCGCATTGACTCAGTGCGGTATTCAGCCTCTCTGGTGTCAAGTCTGATTTTGGAAAAAAAAAAAAAAAAATCCAAAATCAGACAGAGTGTTGAGACCAGAGAGGCTAAGACCACATTGACTCAGTGCGGTATTCAGCCTCTCTGGTGTCAAGTCTGATTTTGAAAAAAAAAAAAAAAAAATCCAAAATCAGACAGAGTGTTGAGACCAGAGAGGCTAAGACCGCATTGACTCAGTGCGGTATTCAGCCTCTCTGGTGTCAAGTCTGATTTTGGGAAAAAAAAAAAAAATCCAAAATCAGACAGAGTGTTGAGACCAGAGAGGCTAAGACCGCATTGACTCAGTGCGGTATTCAGCCTCTCTGGTGTCAAGTCTGATTTTGGAAAAAAAAAAAAAAAAATCCAAAATCAGACAGAGTGTTGAGACCAGAGAGGCTAAGACCGCATTGACTCAGTGCGGTATTCAGCCTCTCTGGTGTCAAGTCTGATTTTGGAAAAAGAAAAAAAAATCCAAAATCAGACAGAGTGTTGAGACCAGAGAGGCTAAGACCGCATTGACTCAGTGCGGTATTCAGCCTCTCTGGTGTCAAGTCTGATTTTGGAAAAAAAAAAAAAAAAATCCAAAATCAGACAGAGTGTTGACACCAGAGAGGCTAAGACCGCATTGACTCAGTGCGGTATTCAGCCTCTCTGGTGTCAAGTCTGATTTTGGAAAAAAAAAAAAAAAAATCCAAAATCAGACAGAGTGTTGACACCAGAGAGGCTAAGACCGCATTGACTCAGTGCGGTATTCAGCCTCTCTGGTGTCAAATCTGATTTTGGAAAAAAAAAAAAAAAAAATCCAAAATCAGGCAGAGTGTTGAGAACAGAGAGGCTAAGACCGCATTGACTCAGGGCGGTATTCAGCCTCTCTGGTGTCAAGTCTGATTTTGGAAAAAAAAAAAAAAAATCCAAAATCAGACAGAGTGTTGAGACCAGAGAGGCTAAGACCGCATTGACTCAGTGCGGTATTCAGCCTCTCTGGTGTCAAGTCTGATTTTGGAAAAAAAAAAAAAAAATCCAAAATCAGACAGAGTGTTGAGACCAGAGAGGCTAAGACCGCATTGACTCAGTGCGGTATTCAGCCTCTCTGGTGTCAAGTCTGATTTTGGAAAAAAAAAAAAAAAAAAATCCAAAATCAGACAGAGTGTTGACACCAGAGAGGCTAAGACCGCATTTGACTCAGTGCGGTATTCAGCCTCTCTGGTGTCAAGTCTGATTTTGGAAAAAAAAAAAAAAATCCAAAATCAGACAGAGTGTTGAGACCAGAGAGGCTAAGACCGCATTGACTCAGTGCGGTATTCAGCCTCTCTGGTGTCAAGTCTGATTTTGGAAAAAAAAAAAAAAAAAAAATCCAAAATCAGACAGAGTGTTGACACCAGAGAGGCTAAGACCGCATTGACTCAGTGCGGTATTCAGCCTCTCTGGTGTCAAGTCTGATTTTGGAAAAAAAAAAAAAAAAAAATCCAAAATCAGACAGAGTGTTGACACCAGAGAGGCTAAGACCGCATTGACTCAGTGCGGTATTCAGCCTCTCTGGTGTCAAGTCTGATTTTGGAAAAAAAAAAAAAAAATCCAAAATCAGACAGAGTGTTGACACCAGAGAGGCTAAGACCGCATTGACTCAGTGCGGTATTCAGCCTCTCTGGTGTCAAGTCTGATTTGGAAAAAAAAAAAAAAAAATCCAAAATCAGACAGAGTGTTGAGACCAGAGAGGCTAAGACCGCATTGACTCAGTGCGGTATTCAGCCTCTCTGGTGTCAAGTCTGATTTTGGAAAAAAAAAAAAAAAATCCAAAATCAGACAGAGTGTTGAGACCAGAGAGGCTAAGACCGCATTGACTCAGTGCGGTATTCAGCCTCTCTGGTGTCAAGTCTGATTTTGGAAAAAAAAAAAAAAAAATCCAAAATCAGACAGAGTGTTGACACCAGAGAGGCTAAGACCGCATTGACTCAGTGCGGTATTCAGCCTCTCTGGTGTCAAGTCTGATTTTGGAAAAAAAAAAAAAAAAATCCAAAATCAGACAGAGTGTTGACACCAGAGAGGCTAAGACCGCATTGACTCAGTGCGGTATTCAGCCTCTCTGGTGTCAAGTCTGATTTTGGAAAAAAAAAAAAAAATCCAAAATCAGACAGAGTGTTGACACCAGAGAGGCTAAGACCGCATTGACTCAGTGCGGTATTCAGCCTCTCTGGTGTCAAGTCTGATTTTGGAAAAAAAAAAAAAAAAATCCAAAATCAGACAGAGTGTTGAGACCAGAGAGGCTAAGACCGCATTGACTCAGTGCGGTATTCAGCCTCTCTGGTGTCAAGTCTGATTTTGGAAAAAAAAAAAAAAATCCAAAATCAGACAGAGTGTTGAGACCAGAGAGGCTAAGACCACATTGACTCAGTGCGGTATTCAGCCTCTCTGGTGTCAAGTCTGATTTTGAAAAAAAAAAAAAAAAAATCCAAAATCAGACAGAGTGTTGAGACCAGAGAGGCTAAGACCGCATTGACTCAGTGCGGTATTCAGCCTCTCTGGTGTCAAGTCTGATTTTGGGAAAAAAAAAAAAAATCCAAAATCAGACAGAGTGTTGAGACCAGAGAGGCTAAGACCGCATTGACTCAGTGCGGTATTCAGCCTCTCTGGTGTCAAGTCTGATTTTGGAAAAAAAAAAAAAAAAATCCAAAATCAGACAGAGTGTTGAGACCAGAGAGGCTAAGACCGCATTGACTCAGTGCGGTATTCAGCCTCTCTGGTGTCAAGTCTGATTTTGGAAAAAGAAAAAAAAATCCAAAATCAGACAGAGTGTTGAGACCAGAGAGGCTAAGACCGCATTGACTCAGTGCGGTATTCAGCCTCTCTGGTGTCAAGTCTGATTTTGGAAAAAAAAAAAAAAAATCCAAAATCAGACAGAGTGTTGACACCAGAGAGGCTAAGACCGCATTGACTCAGTGCGGTATTCAGCCTCTCTGGTGTCAAATCTGATTTTGGAAAAAAAAAAAAAAAATCCAAAATCAGGCAGAGTGTTGAGAACAGAGAGGCTAAGACCGCATTGACTCAGGGCGGTATTCAGCCTCTCTGGTGTCAAGTCTGATTTTGGAAAAAAAAAAAAAAAATCCAAAATCAGACAGAGTGTTGAGACCAGAGAGGCTAAGACCGCATTGACTCAGTGCGGTATTCAGCCTCTCTGGTGTCAAGTCTGATTTTGGAAAAAAAAAAAAAAATCCAAAATCAGACAGAGTGTTGAGACCAGAGAGGCTAAGACCGCATTGACTCAGTGCGGTATTCAGCCTCTCTGGTGTCAAGTCTGATTTTGGAAAAAAAAAAAAAAAAAATCCAAAATCAGACAGAGTGTTGACACCAGAGAGGCTAAGACCGCATTGACTCAGTGCGGTATTCAGCCTCTCTGGTGTCAAGTCTGATTTTGGAAAAAAAAAAAAAAAAATCCAAAATCAGACAGAGTGTTGAGACCAGAGAGGCTAAGACCGCATTGACTCAGTGCGGTATTCAGCCTCTCTGGTGTCAAGTCTGATTTTGGAAAAAAAAAAAAGAAAATCCAAAATCAAACAGAGTGTTGAGACCAGAGAGGCTAAGACCGCATTGACTCAGTGCGGTATTCAGCCTCTCTGGTGTCAAGTCTGATTTTGGAAAAAAAAAAAAAAAAATCCAAAATCAGACAGAGTGTTGAGACCAGAGAGGCTAAGACCGCATTGACTCAGTGCGGTATTCAGCCTCTCTGGTGTCAAGTCTGATTTTGGAAAAAAAAAAAAAAAAAACCCAAAATCAGACAGAGTGTTGACACCAGAGAGGCTAAGACCGCATTGACTCAGTGCGGTATTCAGCCTCTCTGGTGTCAAGTCTGATTTTGGAAAAAAAAAAAAAAAAATCCAAAATCAGACAGAGTGTTGAGACCAGAGAGGCTAAGACCGCATTGACTCAGTGCGGTATTCAGCCTCTCTGGTGTCAAGTCTGATTTTGGAAAAAAAAAAAAAAAAATCCAAAATCAGGCAGAGTGTTGACACCAGAGAGGCTAAGACCGCATTGACTCAGTGCGGTATTCAGCCTCTCTGGTGTCAAGTCTGATTTTGGAAAAAAAAAAATAATAATCCAAAATCAGACAAAGTGTTGACACCAGAGAGGCTAAGACCGCATTGACTCAGTGCGGTATTCAGCCTCTCTGGTGTCAAGTCTGATTTTGGAAAAAAAAAAAAAAAAAATCCAAAATCAGACAGAGTGTTGACACCAGAGAGGCTAAGACCGCATTGACTCAGTGCGGTATTCAGCCTCTCTGGTGTCAAGTCTGATTTTGGAAAAAAAAAAAAAAATCCAAAATCAGACAGAGTGTTGAGACCAGAGAGGCTAAGACCGCATTGACTCAGTGCGGTATTCAGCCTCTCTGGTGTCAAGTCTGATTTTGGAAAAAAAAAAAAAAATATCCAAAATCACACAGAGTGTTGAGACCAGAGAGGCTAAGACCGCATTGACTCAGTGCGGTATTCAGCCTCTCTGGTGTCAAGTCTGATTTTGGAAAAAAAAAAAAAAAAAATCCAAAATCAGACAGAGTGTTGACACCAGAGAGGCTAAGACCGCATTGACTCAGTGCGGTATTCAGCCTCTCTGGTGTCAAGTCTGATTTTGGAAAAAAAAAAAAAAAAATCCAAAATCAGACAGAGTGTTGAGACCAGAGAGGCTAAGACCGCATTGACTCAGTGCGGTATTCAGCCTCTCTGGTGTCAAGTCTGATTTTGGGAAAAAAAAAAAAAAAAATCCAAAATCAGACAGAGTGTTGAGACCAGAGAGGCTAAGACTGCATTGACTCAGTGCGGTATTCAGCCTCTCTGGTGTCAAGTCTGATTTTGGAAAAAAAAAAAAAAAAATCCAAAATCAGACAGAGTGTTGAGACCAGAGAGGCTAAGACCGCATTGACTCAGTGCGGTATTCAGCCTCTCTGGTGTCAAGTCTGATTTTGGAAAAAAAAAAAAAATCCAAAATCAGACAGAGTGTTGAGACCAGAGAGGCTAAAGACGGCATTGACTCAGTGCGGTATTCAGCCTCTCTGGTGTCAAGTCTGATTTAGGAAAAAAAAAAAAAATCCAAAATCAGACAGAGTGTTGAGACCAGAGAGGCTAAGACGGCATTGACTCAGTGCGGTATTCAGCCTCTCTGGTGTCAAGTCTGATTTTGGAAAAAAATAATAATAATCCAAAATCAGACAGAGTGTTGACACCAGAGAGGCTAAGACCGCATTGACTCAGTGCGGTATTCAGCCTCTCTGGTGTCAAGTCTGATTTTGGAAAAAAAAAAAAAAAATCCAAAATCAGACAGAGTGTTGAGACCAGAGAGGCTAAGACGGCATTGACTCAGTGCGGTATTCAGCCTCTCTGGTGTCAAGTCTGATTTTGAAAAAAAAAAAAAAAAAATCCAAAATCAGACAGAGTGTTGAGACCAGAGAGGCTAAGACCGCATTGACTCAGTGCGGTATTCAGCCTCTCTGGTGTCAAGTCTGATTTTGGAAAAAAAAAAAAAAAAATCCAAAATCAGACAGAGTGTTGAGACCAGAGAGGCTAAGACCGCATTGACTCAGTGCGGTATTCAGCCTCTCTGGTGTCAAGTCTGATTTTGGAAAAAAAAAAAAAAAATCCAAAATCAGACAGAGTGTTGACACCAGAGAGGCTAAGACCGCATTGACTCAGTGCGGTATTCAGCCTCTCTGGTGTCAAGTCTGATTTTGGAAAAAAAAAAAAAAAAAATCCAAAATCAGACAGAGTGTTGAGACCAGAGAGGCTAAGACCGCATTGACTCAGTGCAGTATTCAGCCTCTCTGGTGTCAAGTCTGATTTTGGAAAAAAAAAAAAAAAAAAAATCCAAAATCAGACAGAGTGTTGACACCAGAGAGGCTAAGACCGCATTGACTCAGTGCGGTATTCAGCCTCTCTGGTGTCACGTCTGATTTTGGAAAAAAAAAAAAAAAAATCCAAAATCAGACAGAGTGTTGAGACCAGAGAGGCTAAGACCGCATTGACTCAGTGCGGTATTCAGCCTCTCTGGTGTCAAGTCTGATTTTGGAAAAAAAAAAAAAAAATCCAAAATCAGACAGAGTGTTGACACCAGAGAGGCTAAGACCGCATTGACTCAGTGCGGTATTCAGCCTCTCTGGTGTCAAGTCTGATTTTAGAAAAAAAAAAAAAAAAATCCAAAATCAGACAGAGTGTTGACACCAGAGAGGCTAAGACCGCATTGACTCAGTGCGGTATTCAGCCTCTCTGGTGTCAAGTCTGATTTTGGAAAAAAAAAAAAAAAAAATCCAAAATCAGACAGAGTGTTGAGACCAGAGAGGCTAAGACCGCATTGACTCAGTGCGGTATTCAGCCTCTCTGGTGTCAAGTCTGATTTTGGAAAAAAAAAAAAAAAATCCAAAATCAGACAGAGTGTTGAGACCAGAGAGGCTAAGACCGCATTGACTCAGTGCGGTATTCAGCCTCTCTGGTGTCAAGTCTGATTTTGGAAAAAAAAAAAAAAAATCCAAAATCAGACAGAGTGTTGACACCAGAGAGGCTAAGACCGCATTGACTCAGTGCTGTATTCAGCCTCTCTGGTGTCAAGTCTGATTTTGGAAAAAATATATATATATCCAAAATCAGACAGAGTGTTGAGACCAGAGAGGCTAAGACCGCATTGACTCAGTGCAGTATTCAGCCTCTCTGGTGTCAAGTCTGATTTTGGAAAAAAAAAAAAAAAAATCCAAAATCAGGCAGAGTGTTGACACCAGAGAGGCTAAGACCGCATTGACTCAGTGCGGTATTCAGCCTCTCTGGTGTCAAGTCTGATTTTGGAAAAAAAAAAATAATAATCCAAAATCAGACAAAGTGTTGACACCAGAGAGGCTAAGACCGCATTGACTCAGTGCGGTATTCAGCCTCTCTGGTGTCAAGTCTGATTTTGGAAAAAAAAAAAAAAAAAATCCAAAATCAGACAGAGTGTTGACACCAGAGAGGCTAAGACCGCATTGACTCAGTGCGGTATTCAGCCTCTCTGGTGTCAAGTCTGATTTTGGAAAAAAAAAAAAAAATCCAAAATCAGACAGAGTGTTGAGACCAGAGAGGCTAAGACCGCATTGACTCAGTGCGGTATTCAGCCTCTCTGGTGTCAAGTCTGATTTTGGAAAAAAAAAAAAAAATATCCAAAATCACACAGAGTGTTGAGACCAGAGAGGCTAAGACCGCATTGACTCAGTGCGGTATTCAGCCTCTCTGGTGTCAAGTCTGATTTTGGAAAAAAAAAAAAAAAAATCCAAAATCAGACAGAGTGTTGACACCAGAGAGGCTAAGACCGCATTGACTCAGTGCGGTATTCAGCCTCTCTGGTGTCAAGTCTGATTTTGGAAAAAAAAAAAAAAAAATCCAAAATCAGACAGAGTGTTGACACCAGAGAGGCTAAGACCGCATTGACTCAGTGCGGTATTCAGCCTCTCTGGTGTCAAGTCTGATTTTGGAAAAAAAAAAAAAAAATCCAAAATCAGACAGAGTGTTGACACCAGAGAGGCTAAGACCGCATTGACTCAGTGCGGTATTCAGCCTCTCTGGTGTCAAGTCTGATTTTGGAAAAAAAAAAAAAAAAATCCAAAATCAGACAGAGTGTTGAGACCAGAGAGGCTAAGACCGCATTGACTCAGTGCGGTATTCAGCCTCTCTGGTGTCAAGTCTGATTTTGGAAAAAAAAAAAAAAATCCAAAATCAGACAGAGTGTTGAGACCAGAGAGGCTAAGACCACATTGACTCAGTGCGGTATTCAGCCTCTCTGGTGTCAAGTCTGATTTTGAAAAAAAAAAAAAAAAAATCCAAAATCAGACAGAGTGTTGAGACCAGAGAGGCTAAGACCGCATTGACTCAGTGCGGTATTCAGCCTCTCTGGTGTCAAGTCTGATTTTGGGAAAAAAAAAAAAAAATCCAAAATCAGACAGAGTGTTGAGACCAGAGAGGCTAAGACCGCATTGACTCAGTGCGGTATTCAGCCTCTCTGGTGTCAAGTCTGATTTTGGAAAAAAAAAAAAAAAAATCCAAAATCAGACAGAGTGTTGAGACCAGAGAGGCTAAGACCGCATTGACTCAGTGCGGTATTCAGCCTCTCTGGTGTCAAGTCTGATTTTGGAAAAAGAAAAAAAAATCCAAAATCAGACAGAGTGTTGAGACCAGAGAGGCTAAGACCGCATTGACTCAGTGCGGTATTCAGCCTCTCTGGTGTCAAGTCTGATTTTGGAAAAAAAAAAAAAAAAATCCAAAATCAGACAGAGTGTTGACACCAGAGAGGCTAAGACCGCATTGACTCAGTGCGGTATTCAGCCTCTCTGGTGTCAAGTCTGATTTTGGAAAAAAAAAAAAAAAAATCCAAAATCAGACAGAGTGTTGACACCAGAGAGGCTAAGACCGCATTGACTCAGTGCGGTATTCAGCCTCTCTGGTGTCAAATCTGATTTTGGAAAAAAAAAAAAAAAAAATCCAAAATCAGACAGAGTGTTGAGACCAGAGAGGCTAAGACCGCATTGACTCAGGGCGGTATTCAGCCTCTCTGGTGTCAAGTCTGATTTTGGAAAAAAAAAAAAAAAATCCAAAATCAGACAGAGTGTTGAGACCAGAGAGGCTAAGACCGCATTGACTCAGTGCGGTATTCAGCCTCTCTGGTGTCAAGTCTGATTTTGGAAAAAAAAAAAAAAAATCCAAAATCAGACAGAGTGTTGAGACCAGAGAGGCTAAGACCGCATTGACTCAGTGCGGTATTCAGCCTCTCTGGTGTCAAGTCTGATTTTGAAAAAAAAAAAAAAAAAAATCCAAAATCAGACAGAGTGTTGAGACCAGAGAGGCTAAGACCGCATTGACTCAGTGCGGTATTCAGCCTCTCTGGTGTCAAGTCTGATTTTGGAAAAAAAAAAAAAAAAAATCCAAAATCAGACAGAGTGTTGACACCAGAGAGGCTAAGACCGCATTGACTCAGTGCGGTATTCAGCCTCTCTGGTGTCAAGTCTGATTTTGGAAAAAAAAAAAAAAAATCCAAAATCAGACAGAGTGTTGAGACCAGAGAGGCTAAGACCGCATTGACTCAGTGCGGTATTCAGCCTCTCTGGTGTCAAGTCTGATTTTGGAAAAAAAAAAAAGAAAATCCAAAATCAAACAGAGTGTTGAGACCAGAGAGGCTAAGACCGCATTGACTCAGTGCGGTATTCAGCCTCTCTGGTGTCAAGTCTGATTTTGGAAAAAAAAAAAAAAAAATCCAAAATCAGACAGAGTGTTGAGACCAGAGAGGCTAAGACCGCATTGACTCAGTGCGGTATTCAGCCTCTCTGGTGTCAAGTCTGATTTTGGAAAAAAAAAAAAAAAAAACCAAAATCAGACAGAGTGTTGACACCAGAGAGGCTAAGACCGCATTGACTCAGTGCGGTATTCAGCCTCTCTGGTGTCAAGTCTGATTTTGGAAAAAAAAAAAAAAAAATCCAAAATCAGACAGAGTGTTGAGACCAGAGAGGCTAAGACCGCATTGACTCAGTGCGGTATTCAGCCTCTCTGGTGTCAAGTCTGATTTTGGAAAAAAAATAAAATAAATCCAAAATCAGACAGAGTGTTGACACCAGAGAGGCTAAGACCGCATTGACTCAGCTCCAGTGAGCTCCAGGCAGTGAGGGTCCATGTCTGGGTGTTGTATCCCGCCCAGGGGTGCACTGGGCCTGGGGACCCCGACTTGGTGACCGGCGTCCAGCCAGAGGTCCGCGGGCCCCAGCTTTGGACTCCCCAGTGAGCTCCAGGCAGTGAGGGTCCATGCCTGGGTGTTGTGGTGCACTGGGCCTGGGGACCCCGACTTGGTGACCGGCGTCCAGCCAGAGGGCCGCGGGCCCCAGCTTGGGACTCCCCAGTGAGCTCCAGGCAGTGAGGGTCCATGCCTGGGTGTTGTATCCCGCCCAGGGGTGCACTGGGCCTGGGGACCCCGACTTGGTCCTCGGCGTCCAGCCAGAGGGCCGCGGGCCCCAGCTTTGGACTCCCCAGTGAGCTCATCATTATTACCCTAACCCCAACCCAGGCAAGACCCAGGCAAGTCCCCTACCTCCACACTGCATCTGCCCAGGCAGATGGTCAACCCAGACCCGGGTCTTGCCTGGGTTGGGGTTAGGGTAATAATGATGACATTACAAGTTGGAGAAAAAAACTCATTTTCACTCATTTGGGTAGAACAGCATATGTGTTTACATTAACCAAATAAGTAAACATCAGGGCGGTTTGCAAGAGACAGAGGGGTCTTGCCTGGGTCTCTCGTGCGTGACAGAGGGGCTCTTAGCCTGGGCAGAGGCAGTGTGGAGGTAGGGGACTTGCCTGGGTCTTGCCTGGGTTGGGGTTAGGGTAATAATGATGACATTACAAGTTGGAGAAAAAAACTCATTTTCACTCATTTGGGTAGAACAGCATATGTGTTTACATTAACCAAATAAGTAAACATCAGTGCGGTGTGCAAGAGACTGAGGGGTCTTGCCTGGGTCTCTCGTGCGCGACAGAGGGTCTCTTAGCCTGGGCAGAGGCAGTGTGGAGGTAGGGGGACTTGCCTGGGTCTCTGATGCCCGACAGGGGGGCTCTTAGCCTGGGCAGATGCAGTGTGGAGGTAGGGGACTTGCCTGGGTCTTGCCTGGGTTGGGGTTAGGGTAATAATGATGACATTACAAGTTGGAGAAAAAAACTAATTTTCACTCATTTGGGTAGAACAGCATATGTGTTTACATTAACCAAATAAGTAAACATCAGGGCGGTTTGCAAGAGACAGAGGGGTCTTGCCTGGGTCTCTCGTGCGCGACAGAGGGGCTCTTAGCCTGGGCAGAGGCAGTGTGGAGGTAGGGGACTTGCCTGGGTCTTGCCTGGGTTGGGGTTAGGGTAATAATGATGACATTACAAGTTGGAGAAAAAAACTCATTTTTACTCATTTGGGTAGAACAGCATATGTGTTTACATTAACCAAATAAGTAAACATCAGGGCGGTTTGCAAGAGACAGAGGGGTCTTGCCTGGGTCTCTCGTGCGCGACAGAGGGGCTCTTAGCCTGGGCAGAGGCAGTGTGGAGGTAGGGGACTTGCCTGGGTCTTGCCTGGGTTGGGGTTAGGGTAATAATGATGACATTACAAGTTGGAGAAAAAAACTCATTTTCACTCATTTGGGTAGAACAGCATATGTGTTTACATTAACCAAATAAGTAAACATCAGGGCAGTTTGCAAGAGACAGAGGGGTCTTGCCTGGGTCTCTCGTGCGCGACAGAGGGGCTCTTAGCCTGGGCAGAGGCAGTGTGGAGGTAGGGGACTTGCCTGGGTCTTGCCTGGGTTGGGGTTAGGGTAATAATGATGACATTACAAGTTGGAGAAAACAACTAATTATTTTCACTAATTTGGGTAAGACAGCATGTGTTTACATTAACCAAATAAGTAAACATCAGTGCGGTGTGCAAGAGACTGAGGGGTCTTGCCTGGGTCTCTCGTGCGCGACAGAGGGGCTCTTAGCCTGGGCAGAGACAGTGTGGAGGTAGGGGGACTTGCCTGGGTCTCTGGTGCCCGACAGGGGGGCTTTTAGCCTGGGCAGATGCAGTGTGGAGGTAGGGGGACTTGCCTGGGTCTCTGATGCCCGACAGGGGGGCTCTTAGCCTGGGCGGAGGCAGTGTGGAGGTAGGGGACTTGCCTGGGTCTTGCCTGGGTTGGGGTTAGGGTAATAATGATGACATTACAAGTTGGAGAAAAAAACTTATTTTCACTCATTTGGGTAGAACAGCATATGTGTTTACATTAACCAAATAAGTAAACATCAGGGCGGTTTGCAATTGACAGAGGGGTCTTGCCTGGGTCTCTCGTGCGCGACAGAGGGGCTCTTAGCCTGGGAGAGGCAGTGTAGAGGTAGGGGACTTGCCTGGGTCTTGCCTGGGTTGGGGTTAAGGTAATAATGATGACATTACAAGTTAGAGAAAACAACTAATTATTTTCACTAATTTTGGTAGAACAGCATATGTGTTTACATTAACCAAATAAGTAAACATCAGTGCGGTGTGCAAGAGACAGAGGGGTCTTGCCTGGGTCTCTCGTGCGCGACAGAGGGGCTATTAGCCTGGGCAGAGGCAGTGTGGAGGTAGGGGGACTTGCCTGGGTCTCTGATGCCAGACAGGGGGGCTCTTAGCCTGGGCAGATGCAGTGTGGAGGTAGGGGACTTGCCTGGGTCTTGCCTGGGTTGGGGTTAGGGTAATAATGATGACATTACAAGTTGGAGAAAAAAACTCATTTTCACTCATTTGGGTAGAACAGCATATGTGTTTACATTAACCAAATAAGTAAACATCAGGGCGGTTTGCAAGAGACAGAGGGGTCTTGCCTGGGTCTCTCGTGCGTGACAGAGGGGCTCTTAGCCTGGGCAGAGGCAGTGTGGAGGTAGGGGACTTGCCTGGGTCTTGCCTGGGTTGGGGTTAGGGTAATAATGATGACATTACAAGTTGGAGAAAAAAACTCATTTTCACTCATTTGGGTAGAACAGCATATGTGTTTACATTAACCAAATAAGTAAACATCAGTGCGGTGTGCAAGAGACTGAGGGGTCTTGCCTGGGTCTCTCGTGCGCGACAGAGGGTCTCTTAGCCTGGGCAGAGGCAGTGTGGAGGTAGGGGGACTTGCCTGGGTCTCTGATGCCCGACAGGGGGGCTCTTAGCCTGGGCAGATGCAGTGTGGAGGTAGGGGACTTGCCTGGGTCTTGCCTGGGTTGGGGTTAGGGTAATAATGATGACATTACAAGTTGGAGAAAAAAACTAATTTTCACTCATTTGGGTAGAACAGCATATGTGTTTACATTAACCAAATAAGTAAACATCAGGGCGGTTTGCAAGAGACAGAGGGGTCTTGCCTGGGTCTCTCGTGCGCGACAGAGGGGCTCTTAGCCTGGGCAGAGGCAGTGTGGAGGTAGGGGACTTGCCTGGGTCTTGCCTGGGTTGGGGTTAGGGTAATAATGATGACATTACAAGTTGGAGAAAAAAACTCATTTTTACTCATTTGGGTAGAACAGCATATGTGTTTACATTAACCAAATAAGTAAACATCAGGGCGGTTTGCAAGAGACAGAGGGGTCTTGCCTGGGTCTCTCGTGCGCGACAGAGGGGCTCTTAGCCTGGGCAGAGGCAGTGTAGAGGTAGGGGACTTGCCTGGGTCTTGCCTGGGTTGGGGTTAAGGTAATAATGATGACATTACAAGTTAGAGAAAACAACTAATTATTTTCACTAATTTGGGTAGAACAGCATATGTGTTTACATTAACCAAATAAGTAAACATCAGTGCGGTGTGCAAGAGACAGAGGGGTCTTGTCTGGGTCTCTCGTGCGCGACAGAGGGGCTCTTAGCCTGGGCAGAGGCAGTGTGGAGGTAGGGGGACTTGCCTGGGTCTCTGATGCCCGACAGGGGGGCTCTTAGCCTGGGCAGATGCAGTGTGGAGGTAGGGGACTTGCCTGGGTCTTGCCTGGGTTGGGGTTAGGGTAATAATGATGACATTACAAGTTGGAGAAAAAAACTAATTATTTTCACTAATTTGGGTAGGACAGCATATGTGTTTACATTAACCAAATAAGTAAACATCAGTGCGGTGTGCAAGAGACAGAGGGGTCTTGCCTGGGTCTCTCGTGCGCGACAGAGGGGCTCTTAGCCTGGGCAGAGGCAGTGTGGAGGTAGGGGGACTTGCCTGGGTCTCTGATGCCCGACAGGGGGGCTCTTAGCCTGGGCAGATGCAGTGTGGAGGTAGGGGACTTGCCTGGGTCTTGCCTGGGTTGGGGTTAGGGTAATAATGATGACATTACAAGTTGGAGAAAAAAACTCATTTTCACTCATTTGGGTAGAACAGCATATGTGTTTACATTAACCAAATAAGTAAACATCAGGGCGGTTTGCAAGAGACAGAGGGGTCTTGCCTGGGTCTCTCGTGCGCGACAGAGGGGCTCTTAGCCTGGGCAGAGGCAGTGTGGAGGTAGGGGACTTGCCTGGGTCTTGCCTGGGTTGGGGTTAGGGTAATAATGATGACATTACAAGTTGGAGAAAAAAACTCATTTTCACTCATTTGGGTAGAACAGCATATGTGTTTACATTAACCAAATAAGTAAACATCAGGGCAGTTTGCAAGAGACAGAGGGGTCTTGCCTGGGTCTCTCGTGCGCGACAGAGGGGCTCTTAGCCTGGGCAGAGGCAGTGTGGAGGTAGGGGACTTGCCTGGGTCTTGCCTGGGTTGGGGTTAGGGTAATAATGATGACATTACAAGTTGGAGAAAACAACTAATTATTTTCACTAATTTGGGTAAGACAGCATATGTGTTTACATTAACCAAATAAGTAAACATCAGTGCGGTGTGCAAGAGACTGAGGGGTCTTGCCTGGGTCTCTCGTGCGCGACAGAGGGGCTCTTAGCCTGGGCAGAGACAGTGTGGAGGTAGGGGGACTTGCCTGGGTCTCTGGTGCCCGACAGGGGGGCTTTTAGCCTGGGCAGATGCAGTGTGGAGGTAGGGGGACTTGCCTGGGTCTCTGATGCCCGACAGGGGGGCTCTTAGCCTGGGCGGAGGCAGTGTGGAGGTAGGGGACTTGCCTGGGTCTTGCCTGGGTTGGGGTTAGGGTAATAATGATGACATTACAAGTTGGAGAAAAAAACTTATTTTCACTCATTTGGGTAGAACAGCATATGTGTTTACATTAACCAAATAAGTAAACATCAGGGCGGTTTGCAATTGACAGAGGGGTCTTGCCTGGGTCTCTCGTGCGCGACAGAGGGGCTCTTAGCCTGGGAGAGGCAGTGTAGAGGTAGGGGACTTGCCTGGGTCTTGCCTGGGTTGGGGTTAAGGTAATAATGATGACATTACAAGTTAGAGAAAACAACTAATTATTTTCACTAATTTTGGTAGAACAGCATATGTGTTTACATTAACCAAATAAGTAAACATCAGTGCGGTGTGCAAGAGACAGAGGGGTCTTGCCTGGGTCTCTCGTGCGCGACAGAGGGGCTATTAGCCTGGGCAGAGGCAGTGTGGAGGTAGGGGGACTTGCCTGGGTCTCTGATGCCAGACAGGGGGGCTCTTAGCCTGGGCAGATGCAGTGTGGAGGTAGGGGACTTGCCTGGGTCTTGCCTGGGTTGGGGTTAGGGTAATAATGATGACATTACAAGTTGGAGAAAAAAACTCATTTTCACTCATTTGGGTAGAACAGCATATGTGTTTACATTAACCAAATAAGTAAACATCAGGGCGGTTTGCAAGAGACAGAGGGGTCTTGCCTGGGTCTCTCGTGCGTGACAGAGGGGCTCTTAGCCTGGGCAGAGGCAGTGTGGAGGTAGGGGACTTGCCTGGGTCTTGCCTGGGTTGGGGTTAGGGTAATAATGATGACATTACAAGTTGGAGAAAAAAACTCATTTTCACTCATTTGGGTAGAACAGCATATGTGTTTACATTAACCAAATAAGTAAACATCAGTGCGGTGTGCAAGAGACTGAGGGGTCTTGCCTGGGTCTCTCGTGCGCGACAGAGGGTCTCTTAGCCTGGGCAGAGGCAGTGTGGAGGTAGGGGGACTTGCCTGGGTCTCTGATGCCCGACAGGGGGGCTCTTAGCCTGGGCAGATGCAGTGTGGAGGTAGGGGACTTGCCTGGGTCTTGCCTGGGTTGGGGTTAGGGTAATAATGATGACATTACAAGTTGGAGAAAAAAACTAATTTTCACTCATTTGGGTAGAACAGCATATGTGTTTACATTAACCAAATAAGTAAACATCAGGGCGGTTTGCAAGAGACAGAGGGGTCTTGCCTGGGTCTCTCGTGCGCGATAGAGGGTCTCTTAGCCTGGGCAGAGGCAGCGTGGAGGTAGGGGACTTGCCTGGGTCTTGCCTGGGTTGGGGTTAAGGTAATAATGATGACATTACAAGTTAGAGAAAACAACTAATTATTTTCACTAATTTGGGTAGGACAGCATATGTGTTTACATTAACCAAATAAGTAAACATCAGTGCGGTGTGCAAGAGACAGAGGGGGACTTGCCTGGGTCTCTGGGGCCGACAGAGGGGCTCCAGGCCTGGGTAGTGGATGTGTGGTGATGGGGGGACCTGCCTGGGTCTCTGGTGCCGACAGAGGGGCTCCAGGCCTGGGTAGTGGATGTGTGGTGATAGGGGGACCTAATATTATCTCACAGCCCACTTCAGACGTCGTCAACCGAAAGAAAAGTCAGTGGAAACCTGGATTCAAAAACCTGGATTCAAAAACCTAGCAGCAGCCTGGGCAGAGGCAGTGTGGCGTCCAGCCAGAGGGCCGCAGGCCCCAGCTTGGGACTCCCCAGGGAGCTCCAGGCAGTGAGGGTCCATGCCTGGCTGTTGTATCCCGCCCAGTGGTGCACTGGGCCTGGGGACCCCGACTTGGTCCCCGGCGTGAAGCCAGAGGGCCGCCAGGCAGCCAACCTCAGCCACTCACCCAGCCTAGGGTGCCTCTCTCCTGGCCGCAGATACCCATGCCAGCCACCCCCTACCACCACCCATCCATTACCCAGGACAAGAGCCTCTCTCTGCCCAGACTTCGGTGCACCCCTGGCGGGCTGCAGTGATGTGTGATGTCATCATCAGTGATGTCATCAGTCCCCACTGGTGGTGATGTCATCAGTGATGTCACTGGTGATGATGTCATCAGTGTGATCAGATGTCATTATGACTGATGTCACTCAGACATCAGTCAGATAAAAACACTTTACTTGAACCCTTGTTTCATCATATGATTCATGTTAGCATCAGTCATAACAGTGTGTGTGTGTGTGTGTGTGTGTGTGTGTGTGTGTGTGTGTGTGTGTGTGTGTGTGTGTGTGTGTGTGTGTGTGTGTGTGTGTGTTTGTGTGTGTGTGGGTTAGGGTTGCCGGTCACTTCCTTTGTGACCGGTCACTACCAGGCCCTAATTTACCACACAGGCCTGTGTTCGATGACAGTGATGA
>NW_028151928.1:0-42500 GCF_964638095.1 Poromitra crassiceps | reverse complement strand
TTTGGCCCTCTTTGCGACACTATTGACGCAACTGTTCACCACATATGTTGCATGGCTCTAAATCAACTTTAAACACATTTTAATGCACTAAGAAACATTAGTCAACACTTCTTGTCATATTAGGCCTCCGATTTTTGTGCATTTTCAACTTTTTTCACAAATGGCACACTTTTGCACCAATATTGCTGCCGGGGAGGATTCTCTCAACACTCTGTCAGATTTTCAAAGGATTACCAGGGGCACTTGAAAATCAGACAGAGTATTGAGACCAGAGAGGCTACATAGCACATTGAGTCATTGTGCTTTTAGCCTCTCTGGTGTCAACACTCTGTCATTTTTTTGACCCTTTTTTCCAACTTTTTCTACCCGACTTTGGTGCACCATGGGCGGGATACAACAGGCAGGCATGGACCCCCACTGCCTGGGGGTTCCCAAGCTGGGGCCCGCGGCCCTCTGGCTAGACGCCGAGGACCAAGTCGGGGTCCCCAGGCCCAGTGCACCCCTGGGCGGGACACAACACCCAGGCATGGACCCTCACTGCCTGGAGCTCACTGGGGAATCCCAAGCTGGGGCCCGCGGCCCTCTGGCTGGACGCCGAGGACCAAGTCGGGGTCCCCAGGCCCAGTGCACCCCTGCACGCCACCAGAGACCCAGGCAAGCCCCCTATCACCACCCATCCTCTACCCAGGCATGGAGCCCCTCTGTCGGCCACCACATACCCAGGCAAGCCCCCTATCACCACCCATCCTCTACCCAGGCCTGGAGCCCCTCTATCGGCCACCAGAGACCCAGGCCAGCCCCCCTACCACCACCCATCCTTCTACCTGCCAAAAAAAAAAAAAAAAAAAAAAAAAAAAAAAAGTTTTCTGCATAAATCTCAAAAACCAAAGCTTTCAGAGTGAATTGGTGGGAGACTCGCGACGTACTTTTTGATGAGGAATCCAACGGTGTCTATAGGTTTTCTGTGCGACCTTCCGTTCCGGAGATACAGCCATAAAAAAAAGAAAGGTTTTCTGCATAAATCTCAAAAACCAAAGCGTTCAGAGTGAATTGGTGGGACACAAGCGATGTACTTCTTGACGAGGAATCCAACGGTGTCTATACGTTTTCTGTGCGACCTTCCGTTCCGGAGATACAGCCATAAAAAAAACCCACCCATTTAACACTCAAATGCTCATAACTCCTAGGAAAAACGCCCAAACGGCATGAGCAGTGTAAACTAGACCCAAGGACAGAGACGGAAACAGTTTTACCCAAACGAATACCATTTATTGACTACAATATAAATAAATAGGTATTCAAAACGGGGCATTTCAAACTCAGATAAACTGGGGTTAAAGGCTTTAAAAGCCAGCTAAAATACAGGGAATAAGTTGGGATAAAAATGTAAAACTAAAAAGGGAAATGCTCCCCCGTTTCTGCTCGCCTATTGGCTCCCCAGTGTCAATTCCCCTGGCCCAGGTGTCTGTGATTTCAACAATCAGCCGTCCAGGCAGAAACTCCCAAAAACACACAACACTCCAAATACAAAATCAAATAATGCAAAAAGTAATCAAAACACTTTAACCAACACACATCTAATGAAAAATAATTAAATAAAGAACACATCTAATAAAAAATAATCCAAAACAAATAAATCAAAACAATAAGGAGTTATCTGCCCTGTGACATGATCGCTACACAGATATGACATGTAATCTGTCATCTGACCACTAGGGGGTACTAGACAGCCTTTGCATAGATGGGAGAGAGAGGGGGGGTGATCATAGCCACTCCAAATCAAGGCCTTCCCCACGGAAATCTTTCCTTGAAATTCCGTAATCAAAGAGAAGTTCCTCTCCAGGTTGAATGTATTTTTGAGCAATTAAAAGGATTGACCATCCTGCCATACGTCGCCCGGTCAGGGTGGCAACTGCATCTGGACGTGTGAGCGTCGATGCACATCTCCTGACGGTTCTCATTCGTGAAAAAGAACATGTAGCCTGACTCTTCTGGGCTTGTTGTGGAATGGGTAGCCTCTCCCACTTCCTTAGTGACTACCACACCATGGTAATCACATACAACCTCCCCATGCTGAAACTGACGAAGGGTAACAACACCTTTTCCCTTGCCCTCAATCTCCTCCACGTGGAGTCCCTTCCACCGCTGGTGGCTTACAAGCCTCGCGATCTCCTTGCTAGAAGGCAGATCTTCCATTGAGCCGCTGGGCTTCCACCCTGCCACGATTTTTGTCGCGCTCGGCTTGTTGCTTTTCCAGCGTTTTTGAATCCAGGTTTCCACTGACTTTTCTTTCGGTTGACGACGTCTGAAGTGGGCTGTGAGATAATAAAAACAAAGTTAGCAAAACGTGAATTCTGTCAGCAACAGTGTATTAGAATATGCTGTCATAGAGCTATTTAAATAGGATGATATACTTACAGAGGACAGCCTGCACCCTCAACTTGTGTTGATATTTTAGCCAGCGCTCATAGATCGGGCGGATGTGTTCATTGGAAGCTGCACTTCGCTCCTGCCGCTTAGGAACTTCTCCGTCCACAGTGACCGGATGCTCCTCCACAAACTTGTCCCAAACGGCTTGGAAGTCCATCTGCACAGTTCCTGACCTCCCAGATGTAGTTGGTTGCTCAGATGTGCCGGACGCTTCCTCACCAGATTCTCCACTAAATGAAAGAAAAACAGTATTAGGTCAATGTCCAGGCTGATATGCAGTTAAGGTCCACTGTGTGGGCACAATGTTTGCATTAAAGCTGATGTGCTTACCTCAACTCAGATCCAGTCATTCCAATACGGGAGATGATTTTCCTTGCCAACAGCATGTTTTTTCCCTTCTTCATGCGATAATGCTTATCAGCAGTGGCACCTGAGTGGGTCAAGTAGTCAGCCATTAGGGACTTCTCAACATCTGAGGATTTCATCACCTCCGTCTCAAATACCCACCTCGCCTGCTGGCTGGTCACAATTGGCTCCACATTGTATCTAAAATGAAAATGAAGAGTAAAACGTTGATGACATCAATCATAGATATTAAGCAGCAGCTCCCGACAAAATCACATTATAATCAACTTACTTCAATTGGAAGCGGCGAAGGTCATTGGATGGGTTGTGAATTGGCAACCCACTTGTGGACAGGAAAAACCTTTCGTTAGGGTCTTCTTCCACATTGTCGGCGACTTTGCTTTTCCTGAACCTCTTGCACCTCTTCATCTGGTCCCTCACCACATCAAAATATGAGATGAACCACTGTTTGGAGAAAGGAGTGCAGAGATTAGATTCCAGGCATGACATTTTGACATTGCATTGTGAATCATATAAATTCAGTCAACTTACAGCCTCCTCTTCTGCGTCGAGGACAAAGCACGCCACCTCCTGTGCGCCCGTCTTATGCTCTTTGACAGCGATGGAGAGATACCCATCGCCCACATCTGTCCTGTTTTTCCACTCCTCAGTCTGGGTAACATACACATGACATTGGATTAGATGATGACAGTTTCTTTGGCACATGAAAAAGCATGAATGAAAATCATAGTACAAGACTTACAGTCATGTTTGCGACGACACAAGGCCTCTGCAGATGTTTCAGAATCACGATGGCCTCCAAGTAATTCAAGACGGTGAGGCACTCAGTAGTTTCGAGCTGAAGGCTGTAGGTCTGCTCAGATTCAATAATCTTCCCCACAACGTTAAGGAAATCTTTCTTGGCCGCACTCAGCACAGCCAAGCATTCCTGGGGTGTGATGTCCGCGTCCTCACGGAAGGCCATGTCACTGTAAAACATACATTACTCTTTTGGCTCAAGGTTTTAAACAGTGCACTAAATATGAAACAACTGTCATTAAACTTACCGCTTTGCAACGATTTCTTTGCTGACCCCTTTGCCGAGGTTTCTAATCTGGGAAAGTAGGAAGTCCCTCTAGTTTTCTGCATCCACGTGGAGGTCTTTATCACTGTGGATCAAATTTGTGTCAACTATGTTATAGCGCAGGAACCTCCTCACGCATTTTAAGTAGTTCGTTTTTGTCTGGTTCGATAGCTTGGCCTCATCCAGCTTCCTGATGTATTCCTTGGCCTTCACTCGATCACGAACAAACTTGAGGGATGGCTCGACTGGATCCATGTAATAGAGAAACCTTGCAACATTTTCCACCTGAGGGGAGACACAACACAAATGTTATACATTTACACTAAATGACCTTGCAGCTATGTATGTATTAATCAGCAGTTGATGTTAGTGCTCACTTCTTGCTTGTGGTTTTCGACACTGAGATCTTTTCCGAGATAGGCCGCAAATGACATCAACAAGGGATGGTCAAGGGAGTGCCTGTTGTAGAGTCCCATTTTTTGCATTAACGCCCTCTTGTTGACTTTATAAGCTGGGGCACGGTCACTGCAATAAGAAAAAAAAAAAACGACAATTACATTAAAGATCATCCCAACTCTCACACACATACACATGTGAATACCAGTGGTTTGTTGAAGATAATGAGTTCTTACCATTGAAAGGTCTCCCCACTGCTTTCACTTCCACCCTGGCTGGCATCCTCAGCAGAGTCAGGCTGGTCTGTGCTAGTGTGAGGGGCGGCGTGAGTTTCAGCGGCCTGTGAGCTGGATGGCGCATCGGTTGCTCTCGACGCTGGTACATTGCTAACATAAAGCGTGCGTTTCTCCAACTCCTCAATCAGTCTTTAATGAAACAACAACACAACAGTTAGTGGTGTTCATACATTGAAATAGGAAAATATTGAAAAATGTAAAGATTTTTGCCACATACCTGGGGAGCGGGTCCCTGGAATCAAGTATTCCAGTGAGCTCATCATATGCGAAAACCCGGCCAGAGCGCAGCAATTCATGCACATCGTCTTTTGCCTTTAAAACGGCCACATCAATGGTTTCCTTTCCTGCATCCTTCATGCAGGTACGGCGTAGATGGACTCCAAGGGCTTGCTGTGTCTTGTGGCATACAGGACAGAGCAGGAAGTGACGGTGTGCAGCATTGCAATTACAGACAAGTTTCAAGTTAGGCATTATCCAAAACTCAGTAATGTCACATCTAAGAAGACAGGAAAAACAGAGTGAAAACCACAGAAATGGACAGAGTAACACACACACACACACACACACACACACACACACACACACACACACACACACACACTCTCACACAAACAGTAGGGTTAGGGTAACTTTGTAAGCCCAGGCCCAGCCCCAGGTCCAGCTGCTGCTATAGCCAGCATCTGCTATAGCCAGGCTGCTATAGATTGCTATAGATGGAGCCAGGTATCTCGAGGCCTACCTGGCTAGCCAGGCTGGCTAGCTAGGTAGGCCTCACCCTTGAGGCCCAATCAACAGCTCAACAGCTCAAATGCTCAACAGCTCAAATGGAAATATCACTCATTCAGGCTCAGATGACATAAAATATCTCACATAAAACATTAAAAACTCAGACCTGAGGCACTAGCCTTAGGCAATAGCCAGGCTGCTATAGATTGCTATAGATGGAGCCAGGTCTCTCGAGGCCTACCTGTCTAGCCAGGCTGGCTAGCCAGGTAGGCCTCGAGGGGCCAGGTAGGCCTCGCCTTCGAGGCCTACCCAATCAACAGCTCACAGCTCAAATGGAAATATCACTCATTCAGGCTCAGATGACATAAAATATCTCACATAAAACATAAAAAACTCAGACCTTAGGCACTAGCCTTAGGCAATAGCCAGGCTGCTATAGATTGCTATAGATGGAGCCAGGTCTCTCGAGGCCTACCTGGCTAGCCAGGCTGGCTAGCCAGGTAGGCCTCGAGGGGCCAGGTAGGTCTCCCAATCAACAGCTCACAGCTCAAATGGAAATATCACTCATTCAGGTTCAGATGACATAAAATATCTTAGGCACTAGCCTTAGGCAATAGCCAGGCTGCTATAGATTGCTATAGATGGAGCCAGGTCTCTCGAGGCCTACCTGGCTAGCCAGGCTGGCTAGCCAGGTAGGCCTCGAGGGGCCAGGTAGGCCTCGCCTTCGAGTTTGAATTCATACAGCCCCAGACAGACATACAGACAAAAAAGTCAGTGAAATAGCTGTGTATTACCTTGCAGAAGCCATTTTCAGCAAAGAAAAATCTTAGGTTCTGTCACTGGAGAGTTTGCTGTCTTTCAGACTAGATGCAAAGAGTGAACATCAAGATTCAACAAAAGCTAGGTGTGCTCTGTCGGCCATTTAAAGTTTCCCGGTTTTCTGGATAGGGTGGCTTGCCTCCCCTGGGTCCTAAAGGCAACCCTATTACATATACAGTATATGCCATGATAGTAGACCCTCCTTGGCTGTTCGCGGGACCTGAGGAAGAGGGAGTAGACCCTCCTTGGCTGTCCCAGGTTCGAGACAGACACTTGAGCATTGACTTGGCCTTTGAATTCCACACAGGCTGTCTTTACTGATTTAGATAAATGTAAACACATATGCAGTCCTACCCAAATTTGTGAAAATTACACATTTTTTAAGTACACCTAGTTTGAGTTGTAGTTCACCTTACTGATTTGGATAAATGTAAACACATACGTATGCTGTTCTACCAAAATTAGTGAAAATAATATGTTTTTTTCTCCAGGATCCAGGCAGTGCCTGGGCAGGGCCTATGGTCGGTAGTGGCAGCCTGGAGCTCTGGGTGGCTGTCTTGGGTGTGTAGGGCCGGGAGAGGGCCGACTGTGGTCAGTAGTGGCAGCCTGGAGGTCACTGTTACAGGCCAGGGGTCAGTGTTAAAGGCCAGGGGTCACTGTCGCTCTACCAGAGGCCCAGACCTGAGGAAGAGGGAGTAGACCCTCCTTGGCTGTCCCAGGTTCGAGGGACCTGAAGCTATCCCAGGAAGAGGTCCCCTGCCTCTACAGGGGAGACAGGGCCTTGAACAGCAATGCTGGCCAGCTCCAGTGCAGTAGCTTTTACAGTCCAAGTGCACCTAGTTTGAGTTGTAGTTCACCTTACTGATTTGATTAAATGTAAACACATATGCTGTTCTACCAAAATTAGTGAAAATAATATGTTTTTTTCTCCAGGATCCAGGCAGTGCCTGGGCAGGGCCTATGGTCGGTAGTGGCAGCCTGGAGGTCTGGGTGGCTGTCCTAAGTGTGTAGGGCCGGGAGAGGGCCGACTGTGGTCAGTAGTGGCAGCCTGGAGGTGGCTCTTAGCCTGGGCAGAGGCAGTGTGGAGGTAGGGGGACTTGCCTGGGTCTCTGGTGACCCAGGCTAGGGTTAGGGTTGGGGTTAGGGTAATAATGATGACATTACAAGTTGGAGAAAAAAACTCATTATTTTCACTAATTTGGGTAGGACAGCATTGCCCCTATCGTTGCATCGGCGCAGTTTCTAGGCCGAGCGGCAGGCGCAGATCAAAGCAGTGGGCGTGGAAAGGCGCACTTGATATCGTCGTGCTGGCGCTAGATGCAGCCCAAAGCATTACAACCACGCCTTTTAGGCGTAAAATTATGCACCGTCATGCTCATTGGATAAGTGCAATAAACGAATCGCACGCTTGCCTTTTTAGCTCCAATTCCAGTGATCCCGCAAAACCAGACGAAAGCCAAACGCTCTGCCCCCCCCCCCCCCTCCCTTTATCCAGCCTGTCTGTCTGCATTATAGGCTATTATTCCATATTATTATGCTTCTCAAACCAATCTAACTGCAGTTTCAATACTGCAAGCATGTAAATACGCTACACTATAGCAAGATCAAAGTGAAAATAATGTTCTATGCATCAGCTAGAAAAATATAGCCTATTAGATTGGTGAAAGTTTGTCCAGAAAGATATCATTTTCTCTCGCCTGCTGCAGGAAGGATGATGCACATAAATATACCCTACATTATGTCAAGTCATTGCATAAATGTGTTTTTATTGTAAAACTAAATGTGAAATAGGGCCAAGTTATTGGACGGACATCACAGTATAGCAGATGCCATTAGAAGCGCGTTCCGAAGCGCGTTCCGCTGTTACTTCTCTAAATCACGTTAACTCGACAAGGGGTATATATATGCCCAGGAGGACATATATGTTTCACATAGGGTGGTGTTTTCATTTCGAGGTTTTATTTGGTCCAATATTGAAATGTTGACAATGGCAGGCTGTGTTACCATTACACATTAATTTAGAACTACCTTTTATATCTATTTTGGCTCATTTGGTGGCTATTTAGTAGCGAAATGAAGAAACACAATGCATGCTGGGAACTCAGAGAGAGAGAGAGAGAAGGGTGACAGAGAAGAAGCAGTGAAGGCAAAGAATAGGCCTGCTTTTCAAAAGCGCAAAGCGCTAAATGTAGGCCAGCTCCCAAGATATGACTAGGCTGGTATTTAGCGCCGACACGCCCACTTTGGGACTGCGCCACGCCCATTCGGCCTAAAGCGCATTTGGCAGCCTAAAGCCTATTGCTATCTTGCCGAAACAGGCGCAAGGCACGTTTTTTTGCGGTTAAGGCCCGTAATAGCGCCGATGGCCTGTGGGAGAATAGAGCCCCATATGTGTTTACATTAACCAAATAAGTAAAGATTGCCTGGGTCTCCGGCAATGACGACAGGGGGGCTCTTAGCCTGGGCAGAGGCAGTATGGAGGTAGGGGGACTTGCCTGGGTATCTTATAGGGGCTTGTTGTAGGCTTATAGGAACCCTCCACTAGAGGAGGGTCCCAGGGGGGGCCTATATGTGTGTGTTTTCCATGCAACAAGCCCCACAGGCTTATAGGAACCCTCCACTAGAGGAGGGTCCCAGGGGGGGCCTATATGTGTGTGTTTTCCATGCAACAAGCCCCACAGGCTTATAGGAACCCTCCACTAGAGGAGGGTCCCAGGGGGGGGCTATATGTGTGTTTTCCATGCCACAAGCCCCACAGGCTTAAAGGAACCCTCCACTAGAGGAGGGTCCCAGGGGGGGCCTATATGTGTGTTTTCCATGCCACAAGCCCCACAGGCTTATAGGAACCCTCCACTAGAGGAGGGTCCCAGGGGGGGCCTATATGTGTGTTTTCCATGCCACAAGCCCCACAGGCTTATAGGAACCCTCCACTAGAGGAGGGTCCCAGGGGGAGCCTATATGTGTGTTTTCCATGCCACAAGCCCCACAGGCTTATATGAACCCTCCACTAGAGGAGGGTCCCAGGGGGGGCCTATATGTGTGTTTTCCATGCCACAAGCCCCACAGGCTTATAGGAACCCTCCACTAGAGGAGGGTCCCAGGGGGGGCTTATATGTGTGTGTTTTCCATGCCACCAGCCCCACAGGCTTATAGGAACCCTCCACTAGAGGAGGGTCCCAGGGGGGGCCTATGTGTGTGTTTTTTCCATGCCACAAGCCCCACAGGCTTATAGGAACCCTCCACTAGAGGAGGGTTCCAGGGGGGGCCTATATGTGTGTGTTTTCCATGCCACAAGCCCCACAGGCTTATAGGAACCCTCCACTAGAGGAGGGTCCCAGGGGGGGCCTATATGTGTGTTTTCCATGCCACAAGCCCCACAGGCTTATAGGAACCCTCCACTAGAGGAGGGTCCCAGGGGGGGGCTAGATGTGTGTTTTCCATGCCACAAGCCCCACAGGCTTATAGGAACCCCCCCACTAGAGGAGGGTCCCAGGGGGGGGGGGGGCTACAGTATATGTGTGTGTTTTCCATGCCACAAGCCCCACAGGCTTATAGGAACCCTCCACTAGAGGAGGGTCCCAGGGGGGGCCTATATGTGTGTGTTTTCCATGCCACAAGCCCCACAGGCTTATAGGAACCCTCCACTAGAGGAGGGTCCCAGGGGGGGCCTATATGTGTGTGTTTTCCATGCCACAAGCCCCACAGGCTATAGGAACCCTCCACTAGAGGAGGGTCCCAGGGGGGGCCTATATGTGTGTGTTTTCCATGCCACAAGCCCCACAGGCTTATAGGAACCCTCCACTAGAGGAGGGTCCCAGGGGGGGCCTATATGTGTGTGTTTTCCATGCCAAAAGCCCCACAGGCTTATAGGAACCCTCCAATAGAGGAGGGTCCCAGGGGGGCCTATATGTGTGTGTTTTCCATGCAACAAGCCCCACAGGCTTATAGGAACCCTCCACTAGAGGAGGGTCCCAGGGGGGGCCTATATGTGTGTGTTTTCCATGCAACAAGCCCCACAGGCTTATAGGAACCCTCCACTAGAGGAGGGTCCCAGGGGGGGCTATATGTGTGTGGGTTTTCCATGCAACAAGCCCCACAGGCTTATAGGAACCCTCCACGAGAGGAGGGTCCCAGGGGGGCCTATATGTGTGTGTTTTCCATGCAACAAGCCCCAAAGGCTTATAGGAACCCTCCACTAGAGGAGGGTCCCAGGGGGGGCCTATATGTGTGTGTTTTCCATGCAACAAGCCCCACAGGCTTATAGGAACCCTCCACTAGAGGAAGTTCCCAGGGGGGGCCTATATGTGTGTGTTTTCCATGCAACAAGCCCACAGGCTTATAGGAACCCTCCACTAGAGGAGGGTCCCAGGGGGGGCCTATATGTGTGTGTTTTCCATGCAACAAGCCCCACAGGCTTATAGGAACCCTCCACTAGAGGAGGGTCCTAGGGGGGGCCTATATGTGTGTGTTTTCCATGCAACAAGCCCCACAGGCTTATAGGAACCCTCCACTAGAGGAGGGTCCCAGGGGGGGCCTATATGTGTGTGTTTTCCATGCAACAAGCCCCACAGGCTTATAGGAACCCTCCACTAGAGGAGGGTCCCAGGGGGGGCCTATATGTGTGTTTTCCATGCCACAAGCCCCACAGGCTTATAGGAACCCTCCACTAGAGGAGGGTCCCAGGGGGGGCCTATATGTGTGTTTTCCATGCCACAAGCCCCACAGGCTTATATGAACCCTCCACTAGAGGAGGGTCCCAGGGTGGGCCTATATGTGTGTTTTCCATGCCACAAGCCCCACAGGCTTATAGGAACCCTCCACTAGAGGAGGGTCCCAGGGGGGGCCTATATGTGTGTTTTCCATGCCACAAGCCCCACAGGCTTATATGAACCCTCCACTAGAGGAGGGTCCCAGGGGGGGCCTATATGTGTGTTTTCCATGCCACAAGCCCCACAGGCTTATAGGAACCCTCCACTAGAGGAGGGTTCCAGGGGGGGCCTATATGTGTGTGTTTTCCATGCCACAAGCCCCACAGGCTTATAGGAACCCTCCACTAGAGGAGGGTCCCAGGGGGGGGGGGCTACAGTATATGTGTGTGTTTTCCATGCCACAAGCCCCACAGGCTTATAGGAACCCTCCACTAGAGGAGGGTCCCAGGGGGGGCCTATATGTGTGTGTTTTCCATGCCACAAGCCCCACAGGCTTATAGGAACCCTCCACTAGAGGAGGGTCCCAGGGGGGGGCCTATATGTGTGTGTTTTCCATGCCACAAGCCCCACAGGCTTATAGGAACCCTCCACTAGAGGAGGGTCCCAGGGGGGGCCTATATGTGTGTGTTTTCCATGCAACAAGCCCCACAGGCTTATAGGAACCCTCCACTAGAGGAGGGTCCCAGGGGGGGCCTATATGTGTGTGTTTTCCATGCAACAAGCCCCACAGGCTTATAGGAACCCTCCACTAGAGGGAGGGTCCCAGGGGGGGCCTATATGTGTGTGTTTTCCATGCAAGAAGCCCCACAGGCTTATAGGAACCCTCCGCTAGAGGAGGGTCCCAGGGGGCGCCTATATGTGTGTGTTTTCCATGCAACAAGCCCCACAGGCTTATAGGAACCCTCCACTAGAGGAGGGTCCCAGGGGGGCCTATATGTGTGTGTTTTCCATGCAACAAGCCCCACAGGCTTATAGGAACCCTCCACTAGAGGAGGGTCCCAGGGGGGGCCTATATGTGTGTGTTTTCCATGCAACAAGCCCCACAGGCTTATAGGAACCCTCCACTAGAGGAGGGTCCCAGGGGGGCCTATATGTGTGTGTTTTCCATGCAACAAGCCCCACAGGCTTATAGGAACCCTCCACTAGAGGAGGGTCCCAGGGGGGGGCTATATGTGTGTGTTTTCCATGCAACAAGCCCCACAGGCTTATAGAAACCCTCCACTAGAGGAGGGTCCCAGGGGGGGCCTATATGTGTGTGTTTTCCATGCAACAAGCCCCACAGGCTTATAGGAACCCTCCACTAGAGGAGGTTCCCAGGGGGGGCCTATATGTGTGTGTTTTCCATGCAACAAGCCCCACAGGCTTATAGGAACCCTCCACTAGAGGAGGGTCCCAGGGGGGCCTATATGTGTGTGTTTTCCATGCAACAAGCCCCACAGGCTTATAGGAACCCTCCACTAGAGGAGGGTCCCAGGGGGGGCCTATATGTGTGTGTTTTCCATGCAACAAGCCCCACAGGCTTATAGGAACCCTCCACTAGAGGAGGGTCCCAGGGGGGGCCTATATGTGTGTGTTTTCCATGCAACAAGCCCCACAGGCTTATAGGAACCCTCCACTAGAGGAGGGTTCCAGGGGGGGCCTATATGTGTGTGTTTTCCATGCCACAAGCCCCACAGGCTTATAGGAACCCTCCACTAGAGGAGGGTCCCAGGGGGGGCCTATATGTGTGTTTTCCATGCCACAAGCCCCACAGGCTTATAGGAACCCTCCACTAGAGGAGGGTCCCAGGGGGGGGCTATATGTGTGTTTTCCATGCCACAAGCCCCACAGGCTTATATGAACCCTCCACTAGAGGAGGGTCCCAGGGGGGGCCTATATGTGTGTTTTCCATGCCACAAGCCCCACAGGCTTATAGGAACCCTCCACTAGAGGAGGGTTCCAGGGGGGGCCTATATGTGTGTGTTTTCCATGCCACAAGCCCCACAGGCTTATAGGAACCCTCCACTAGAGGAGGGTCCCAGGGGGGGGGGGCTACAGTATATGTGTGTGTTTTCCATGCCACAAGCCCCACAGGCTTATAGGAACCCTCCACTAGAGGAGGGTCCCAGGGGGGGCCTATATGTGTGTGTTTTCCATGCCACAAGCCCCACAGGCTTATAGGAACCCTCCACTAGAGGAGGGTCCCAGGGGGGGCCTATATGTGTGTGTTTTCCATGCCACAAGCCCCACAGGCTATAGGAACCCTCCACTAGAGGAGGGTCCCAGGGGGGGCCTATATGTGTGTGTTTCCCATGCCACAAGCCCCACAGGCTTATAGGAACCCTCCACTAGAGGAGGGTCCCAGGGGGGGCCTATATGTGTGTGTTTTCCATGCCAAAAGCCCCACAGGCTTATAGGAACCCTCCACTAGAGGAGGGTCCCAGGGGGGCCTATATGTGTGTGTTTTCCATGCAACAAGCCCCACAGGCTTTTAGGAACCCTCCACTAGAGGAGGGTCCCAGGGGGGGCCTATATGTGTGTGTTTTCCATGCAACAAGCCCCACAGGCTTATAGGAACCCTCCACTAGAGGAGGGTCCCAGGGGGGGCTATATGTGTGTGGGTTTTCCATGCAACAAGCCCCACAGGCTTATAGGAACCCTCCACGAGAGGAGGGTCCCAGGGGGGCCTATATGTGTGTGTTTTCCATGCAACAAGCCCCAAAGGCTTATAGGAACCCTCCACTAGAGGAGGGTCCCAGGGGGGGGGCTATATGTGTGTGTTTTCCATGCAACAAGCCCCACAGGCTCATAGGAACCCTCCACTAGAGGAGGGTCCCAGGGGGGGCCTATATGTGTGTGTTTTCCATGCAACAAGCCCCACAGGCTTATAGGAACCCTCCACTAGAGGAAGTTCCCAGGGGGGGCCTATATGTGTGTGTTTTCCATGCAACAAGCCCACAGGCTTATAGGAACCCTCCACTAGAGGAGGGTCCCAGGGTGGGCCTATATGTGTGTTTTCCATGCCACAAGCCCCACAGGCTTATAGGAACCCTCCACTAGAGGAGGGTCCCAGGGGGGGCCTATATGTGTGTTTTCCATGCCACAAGCCCCACAGGCTTATATGAACCCTCCACTAGAGGAGGGTCCCAGGGGGGGCCTATATGTGTGTTTTCCATGCCACAAGCCCCACAGGCTTATAGGAACCCTCCACTAGAGGAGGGTTCCAGGGGGGGCCTATATGTGTGTGTTTTCCATGCCACAAGCCCCACAGGCTTATAGGAACCCTCCACTAGAGGAGGGTCCCAGGGGGGGGGGCTACAGTATATGTGTGTGTTTTCCATGCCACAAGCCCCACGGGCTTATAGGAACCCTCCACTAGAGGAGGGTCCCAGGGGGGGCCTATATGTGTGTGTTTTCCATGCCACAAGCCCCACAGGCTTATAGGAACCCTCCACTAGAGGAGGGTCCCAGGGGGGGGCCTATATGTGTGTGTTTTCCATGCCACAAGCCCCACAGGCTTATAGGAACCCTCCACTAGAGGAGGGTCCCAGGGGGGGCCTATATGTGTGTGTTTTCAATGCAACAAGCCCCACAGGCTTATAGGAACCCTCCACTAGAGGAGGGTCCCAGGGGGGGCCTATATGTGTGTGTTTTCCATGCAACAAGCCCCACAGGCTTATAGGAACCCTCCACTAGAGGGAGGGTCCCAGGGGGGGGCTATATGTGTGTGTTTTCCATGCAACAAGCCCCACAGGCTTATAGGAACCCTCCACTAGAGGAGGGTCCCAGGGGGGGCTATATGTGTGTGTGTTTTCCATGCAACAAGCCCCACAGGCTTATAGGAACCCTCCACGAGAGGAGGGTCCCAGGGGGGCCTATATGTGTGTGTTTTCCATGCAACAAGCCCCAAAGGCTTATAGGAACCCTCCACTAGAGGAGGGTCCCAGGGGGGGCCTATATGTGTGTGTTTTCCATGCAACAAGCCCCACAGGCTCATAGGAACCCTCCACTAGAGGAGGGTCCCAGGGGGGGCCTATATGTGTGTGTTTTCCATGCAACAAGCCCCACAGGCTTATAGGAACCCTCCACTAGAGGAAGTTCCCAGGGGGGGCCTATATGTGTGTGTTTTCCATGCAACAAGCCCACAGGCTTATAGGAACCCTCCACTAGAGGAGGGTCCCAGGGTGGGCCTATATGTGTGTTTTCCATGCCACAAGCCCCACAGGCTTATAGGAACCCTCCACTAGAGGAGGGTCCCAGGGGGGGCCTATATGTGTGTGTTTTCCATGCAACAAGCCCACAGGCTTATAGGAACCCTCCACTAGAGGAGGGTCCCAGGGGGGGCCTATATGTGTGTGTTTTCCATGCAACAAGCCCCACAGGCTTATAGGAACCCTCCACTAGAGGAGGGTCCTAGGGGGGGCCTATATGTGTGTGTTTTCCATGCAACAAGCCCCACAGGCTTATAGGAACCCTCCACTAGAGGAGGGTCCCAGGGGGGGCCTATATGTGTGTGTTTTCCATGCAACAAGCCCCACAGGCTTATAGGAACCCTCCACTAGAGGAGGGTCCCAGGGGGGGCCTATATGTGTGTTTTCCATGCCACAAGCCCCACAGGCTTATAGGAACCCTCCACTAGAGGAGGGTCCCAGGGGGGGCCTATATGTGTGTTTTCCATGCCACAAGCCCCACAGGCTTATATGAACCCTCCACTAGAGGAGGGTCCCAGGGTGGGCCTATATGTGTGTTTTCCATGCCACAAGCCCCACAGGCTTATAGGAACCCTCCACTAGAGGAGGGTCCCAGGGGGGGCCTATATGTGTGTTTTCCATGCCACAAGCCCCACAGGCTTATATGAACCCTCCACTAGAGGAGGGTCCCAGGGGGGGCCTATATGTGTGTTTTCCATGCCACAAGCCCCACAGGCTTATAGGAACCCTCCACTAGAGGAGGGTTCCAGGGGGGGCCTATATGTGTGTGTTTTCCATGCCACAAGCCCCACAGGCTTATAGGAACCCTCCACTAGAGGAGGGTCCCAGGGGGGGGGGGCTACAGTATATGTGTGTGTTTTCCATGCCACAAGCCCCACAGGCTTATAGGAACCCTCCACTAGAGGAGGGTCCCAGGGGGGGCCTATATGTGTGTGTTTTCCATGCCACAAGCCCCACAGGCTTATAGGAACCCTCCACTAGAGGAGGGTCCCAGGGGGGGGCCTATATGTGTGTGTTTTCCATGCCACAAGCCCCACAGGCTTATAGGAACCCTCCACTAGAGGAGGGTCCCAGGGGGGGCCTATATGTGTGTGTTTTCCATGCAACAAGCCCCACAGGCTTATAGGAACCCTCCACTAGAGGAGGGTCCCAGGGGGGGCCTATATGTGTGTGTTTTCCATGCAACAAGCCCCACAGGCTTATAGGAACCCTCCACTAGAGGGAGGGTCCCAGGGGGGGCCTATATGTGTGTGTTTTCCATGCAAGAAGCCCCACAGGCTTATAGGAACCCTCCGCTAGAGGAGGGTCCCAGGGGGCGCCTATATGTGTGTGTTTTCCATGCAACAAGCCCCACAGGCTTATAGGAACCCTCCACTAGAGGAGGGTCCCAGGGGGGCCTATATGTGTGTGTTTTCCATGCAACAAGCCCCACAGGCTTATAGGAACCCTCCACTAGAGGAGGGTCCCAGGGGGGGCCTATATGTGTGTGTTTTCCATGCAACAAGCCCCACAGGCTTATAGGAACCCTCCACTAGAGGAGGGTCCCAGGGGGGCCTATATGTGTGTGTTTTCCATGCAACAAGCCCCACAGGCTTATAGGAACCCTCCACTAGAGGAGGGTCCCAGGGGGGGCCTATATGTGTGTGTTTTCCATACAACAAGCCCCACAGGCTTATAGAAACCCTCCACTAGAGGAGGGTCCCAGGGGGGGCCTATATGTGTGTGTTTTCCATGCAACAAGCCCCACAGGCTTATAGGAACCCTCCACTAGAGGAGGTTCCCAGGGGGGGCCTATATGTGTGTGTTTTCCATGCAACAAGCCCCACAGGCTTATAGGAACCATCCACTAGAGGAGGCTCCCAGGGGGGCCTATATGTGTGTGTTTTCCATGCAACAAGCCCCACAGGCTTATAGGAACCCTCCACTAGAGGAGGGTCCCAGGGGGGGCCTATATGTGTGTGTTTTCCATGCAACAAGCCCCACAGGCTTATAGGAACCCTCCACTAGAGGAGGGTCCCAGGGGGGGCCTATATGTGTGTGTTTTCCATGCAACAAGCCCCACAGGCTTATAGGAACCCTCCACTAGAGGAGGGTCCCAGGGGGGGCCTATGTGTGTGTGTTTTCCATGCCACAAGCCCCACAGGCTTATAGGAACCCTCCACTAGAGGAGGGTTCCAGGGGGGGCCTATATGTGTGTGTTTTCCATGCCACAAGCCCCACAGGCTTATAGGAACCCTCCACTAGAGGAGGGTCCCAGGGGGGGCCTATATGTGTGTTTTCCATGCCACAAGCCCCACAGGCTTATAGGAACCCTCCACTAGAGGAGGGTCCCAGGGGGGGGCTATATGTGTGTTTTCCATGCCACAAGCCCCACAGGCTTATATGAACCCTCCACTAGAGGAGGGTCCCAGGGGGGGCCTATATGTGTGTTTTCCTTGCCACAAGCCCCACAGGCTTATAGGAACCCTCCACTAGAGGAGGGTCCCAGGGGGGGCCTATATGTGTGTGTTTTCCATGCAACAAGCCCCACAGGCTTATAGGAACCCTCCACTAGAGGAGGGTCCCAGGGGGGGCCTATATGTGTGTGTTTTCCATGCAACAAGCCCCACAGGCTTATAGGAACCCTCCACTAGAGGAGGGTCCCAGGGGGGGGGCTATATGTGTGTGTTTTCCATGCAACAAGCCCCACAGGCTTATAGAAACCCTCCACTAGAGGAGGGTCCCAGGGGGGGCCTATATGTGTGTGTTTTCCATGCAACAAGCCCCACAGGCTTATAGGAACCCTCCACTAGAGGAGGTTCCCAGGGGGGGCCTATATGTGTGTGTTTTCCATGCAACAAGCCCCACAGGCTTATAGGAACCCTCCACTAGAGGAGGGTCCCAGGGGGGCCTATATGTGTGTGTTTTCCATGCAACAAGCCCCACAGGCTTATAGGAACCCTCCACTAGAGGAGGGTCCCAGGGGGGGCCTATATGTGTGTGTTTTCCATGCAACAAGCCCCACAGGCTTATAGGAACCCTCCACTAGAGGAGGGTCCCAGGGGGGGCCTATATGTGTGTGTTTTCCATGCAACAAGCCCCACAGGCTTATAGGAACCCTCCACTAGAGGAGGGTCCCAGGGGGGGCCTATGTGTGTGTGTTTTCCATGCCACAAGCCCCACAGGCTTATAGGAACCCTCCACTAGAGGAGGGTTCCAGGGGGGGCCTATATGTGTGTGTTTTCCATGCCACAAGCCCCACAGGCTTATAGGAACCCTCCACTAGAGGAGGGTCCCAGGGGGGGCCTATATGTGTGTTTTCCATGCCACAAGCCCCACAGGCTTATAGGAACCCTCCACTAGAGGAGGGTCCCAGGGGGGGGCTATATGTGTGTTTTCCATGCCACAAGCCCCACAGGCTTATATGAACCCTCCACTAGAGGAGGGTCCCAGGGGGGGCCTATATGTGTGTTTTCCATGCCACAAGCCCCACAGGCTTATAGGAACCCTCCACTAGAGGAGGGTTCCAGGGGGGGCCTATATGTGTGTGTTTTCCATGCCACAAGCCCCACAGGCTTATAGGAACCCTCCACTAGAGGAGGGTCCCAGGGGGGGGGGCTACAGTATATGTGTGTGTTTTCCATGCCACAAGCCCCACAGGCTTATAGGAACCCTCCACTAGAGGAGGGTCCCAGGGGGGGCCTATATGTGTGTGTTTTCCATGCCACAAGCCCCACAGGCTTATAGGAACCCTCCACTAGAGGAGGGTCCCAGGGGGGGCCTATATGTGTGTGTTTTCCATGCCACAAGCCCCACAGGCTATAGGAACCCTCCACTAGAGGAGGGTCCCAGGGGGGGCCTATATGTGTGTGTTTCCCATGCCACAAGCCCCACAGGCTTATAGGAACCCTCCACTAGAGGAGGGTCCCAGGGGGGGCCTATATGTGTGTGTTTTCCATGCAACAAGCCCCACAGGCTTATAGGAACCCTCCACTAGAGGAGGGTCCCAGGGGGGGGCTATATGTGTGTTTTCCATGCCACAAGCCCCACAGGCTTATATGAACCCTCCACTAGAGGAGGGTCCCAGGGGGGGCCTATATGTGTGTTTTCCTTGCCACAAGCCCCACAGGCTTATAGGAACCCTCCACTAGAGGAGGGTCCCAGGGGGGGCCTATATGTGTGTGTTTTCCATGCAACAAGCCCCACAGGCTTATAGGAACCCTCCACTAGAGGAGGGTCCCAGGGGGGCCTATATGTGTGTGTTTTCCATGCAACAAGCCCCACAGGCTTATAGGAACCCTCCACTAGAGGAGGGTCCCAGGGGGGGGGCTATATGTGTGTGTTTTCCATGCAACAAGCCCCACAGGCTTATAGAAACCCTCCACTAGAGGAGGGTCCCAGGGGGGGCCTATATGTGTGTGTTTTCCATGCAACAAGCCCCACAGGCTTATAGGAACCCTCCACTAGAGGAGGTTCCCAGGGGGGGCCTATATGTGTGTGTTTTCCATGCAACAAGCCCCACAGGCTTATAGGAACCCTCCACTAGAGGAGGGTCCCAGGGGGGCCTATATGTGTGTGTTTTCCATGCAACAAGCCCCACAGGCTTATAGGAACCCTCCACTAGAGGAGGGTCCCAGGGGGGGCCTATATGTGTGTGTTTTCCATGCAACAAGCCCCACAGGCTTATAGGAACCCTCCACTAGAGGAGGGTCCCAGGGGGGGCCTATATGTGTGTGTTTTCCATGCAACAAGCCCCACAGGCTTATAGGAACCCTCCACTAGAGGAGGGTCCCAGGGGGGGCCTATGTGTGTGTGTTTTCCATGCCACAAGCCCCACAGGCTTATAGGAACCCTCCACTAGAGGAGGGTTCCAGGGGGGGCCTATATGTGTGTGTTTTCCATGCCACAAGCCCCACAGGCTTATAGGAACCCTCCACTAGAGGAGGGTCCCAGGGGGGGCCTATATGTGTGTGTTTTCCATGCCACAAGCCCCACAGGCTATAGGAACCCTCCACTAGAGGAGGGTCCCAGGGGGGGCCTATATGTGTGTGTTTCCCATGCCACAAGCCCCACAGGCTTATAGGAACCCTCCACTAGAGGAGGGTCCCAGGGGGGGCCTATATGTGTGTGTTTTCCATGCAACAAGCCCCACAGGCTTTTAGGAACCCTCCACTAGAGGAGGGTCCCAGGGGGGGCCTATATGTGTGTGTTTTCCATGCAACAAGCCCCACAGGCTTATAGGAACCCTCCACTAGAGGAGGGTCCCAGGGGGGGCTATATGTGTGTGGGTTTTCCATGCAACAAGCCCCACAGGCTTATAGGAACCCTCCACGAGAGGAGGGTCCCAGGGGGGCCTATATGTGTGTGTTTTCCATGCAACAAGCCCCAAAGGCTTATAGGAACCCTCCACTAGAGGAGGGTCCCAGGGGGGGGCTATATGTGTGTGTTTTCCATGCAACAAGCCCCACAGGCTCATAGGAACCCTCCACTAGAGGAGGGTCCCAGGGGGGGCCTATATGTGTGTGTTTTCCATGCAACAAGCCCCACAGGCTTATAGGAACCCTCCACTAGAGGAAGTTCCCAGGGGGGGCCTATATGTGTGTGTTTTCCATGCAACAAGCCCACAGGCTTATAGGAACCCTCCACTAGAGGAGGGTCCCAGGGTGGGCCTATATGTGTGTTTTCCATGCCACAAGCCCCACAGGCTTATAGGAACCCTCCACTAGAGGAGGGTCCCAGGGGGGGGCCTATATGTGTGTGTTTTCCATGCCACAAGCCCCACAGGCTTATAGGAACCCTCCACTAGAGGAGGGTCCCAGGGGGGGCCTATATGTGTGTGTTTTCAATGCAACAAGCCCCACAGGCTTATAGGAACCCTCCACTAGAGGAGGGTCCCAGGGGGGGCCTATATGTGTGTGTTTTCCATGCAACAAGCCCCACAGGCTTATAGGAACCCTCCACTAGAGGGAGGGTCCCAGGGGGGGCCTATATGTGTGTGTTTTCCATGCAACAAGCCCCACAGGCTTATAGGAACCCTCCACTAGAGGAGGGTCCCAGGGGGGGCTATATGTGTGTGGGTTTTCCATGCAACAAGCCCCACAGGCTTATAGGAACCCTCCACGAGAGGAGGGTCCCAGGGGGGCCTATATGTGTGTGTTTTCCATGCAACAAGCCCCAAAGGCTTATAGGAACCCTCCACTAGAGGAGGGTCCCAGGGGGGGCCTATATGTGTGTGTTTTCCATGCAACAAGCCCCACAGGCTCATAGGAACCCTCCACTAGAGGAGGGTCCCAGGGGGGGCCTATATGTGTGTGTTTTCCATGCAACAAGCCCCACAGGCTTATAGGAACCCTCCACTAGAGGAAGTTCCCAGGGGGGGCCTATATGTGTGTGTTTTCCATGCAACAAGCCCACAGGCTTATAGGAACCCTCCACTAGAGGAGGGTCCCAGGGTGGGCCTATATGTGTGTTTTCCATGCCACAAGCCCCACAGGCTTATAGGAACCCTCCACTAGAGGAGGGTCCCAGGGGGGGCCTATATGTGTGTGTTTTCCATGCAACAAGCCCACAGGCTTATAGGAACCCTCCACTAGAGGAGGGTCCCAGGGGGGGCCTATATGTGTGTGTTTTCCATGCAACAAGCCCCACAGGCTTATAGGAACCCTCCACTAGAGGAGGGTCCTAGGGGGGGCCTATATGTGTGTGTTTTCCATGCAACAAGCCCCACAGGCTTATAGGAACCCTCCACTAGAGGAGGGTCCCAGGGGGGGCCTATATGTGTGTGTTTTCCATGCAACAAGCCCCACAGGCTTATAGGAACCCTCCACTAGAGGAGGGTCCCAGGGGGGGCCTATATGTGTGTTTTCCATGCCACAAGCCCCACAGGCTTATAGGAACCCTCCACTAGAGGAGGGTCCCAGGGGGGGCCTATATGTGTGTTTTCCATGCCACAAGCCCCACAGGCTTATATGAACCCTCCACTAGAGGAGGGTCCCAGGGTGGGCCTATATGTGTGTTTTCCATGCCACAAGCCCCACAGGCTTATAGGAACCCTCCACTAGAGGAGGGTCCCAGGGGGGGCCTATATGTGTGTTTTCCATGCCACAAGCCCCACAGGCTTATATGAACCCTCCACTAGAGGAGGGTCCCAGGGGGGGCCTATATGTGTGTTTTCCATGCCACAAGCCACACAGGCTTATAGGAACCCTCCACTAGAGGAGGGTTCCAGGGGGGGCCTATATGTGTGTGTTTTCCATGCCACAAGCCCCACAGGCTTATAGGAACCCTCCACTAGAGGAGGGTCCCAGGGGGGGGGGGCTACAGTATATGTGTGTGTTTTCCATGCCACAAGCCCCACAGGCTTATAGGAACCCTCCACTAGAGGAGGGTCCCAGGGGGGGCCTATATGTGTGTGTTTTCCATGCCACAAGCCCCACAGGCTTATAGGAACCCTCCACTAGAGGAGGGTCCCAGGGGGGGCCTATATGTGTGTGTTTTCCATGCAACAAGCCCCACAGGCTTATAGGAACCCTCCACTAGAGGAGGGTCCCAGGGGGGGCCTATATGTGTGTGTTTTCCATGCAACAAGCCCCACAGGCTTATAGGAACCCTCCACTAGAGGGAGGGTCCCAGGGGGGGCCTATATGTGTGTGTTTTCCATGCAAGAAGCCCCACAGGCTTATAGGAACCCTCCGCTAGAGGAGGGTCCCAGGGGGCGCCTATATGTGTGTGTTTTCCATGCAACAAGCCCCACAGGCTTATAGGAACCCTCCACTAGAGGAGGGTCCCAGGGGGGCCTATATGTGTGTGTTTTCCATGCAACAAGCCCCACAGGCTTATAGGAACCCTCCACTAGAGGAGGGTCCCAGGGGGGGCCTATATGTGTGTGTTTTCCATGCAACAAGCCCCACAGGCTTATAGGAACCCTCCACTAGAGGAGGGTCCCAGGGGGGCCTATATGTGTGTGTTTTCCATGCAACAAGCCCCACAGGCTTATAGGAACCCTCCACTAGAGGAGGGTCCCAGGGGGGGCCTATATGTGTGTGTTTTCCATACAACAAGCCCCACAGGCTTATAGAAACCCTCCACTAGAGGAGGGTCCCAGGGGGGGCCTATATGTGTGTGTTTTCCATGCAACAAGCCCCACAGGCTTATAGGAACCCTCCACTAGAGGAGGTTCCCAGGGGGGGCCTATATGTGTGTGTTTTCCATGCAACAAGCCCCACAGGCTTATAGGAACCCTCCACTAGAGGAGGGTCCCAGGGGGGCCTATATGTGTGTGTTTTCCATGCAACAAGCCCCACAGGCTTATAGGAACCCTCCACTAGAGGAGGGTCCCAGGGGGGGCCTATGTGTGTGTGTTTTCCATGCCACAAGCCCCACAGGCTTATAGGAACCCTCCACTAGAGGAGGGTTCCAGGGGGGGCCTATATGTGTGTGTTTTCCATGCCACAAGCCCCACAGGCTTATAGGAACCCTCCACTAGAGGAGGGTCCCAGGGGGGGCCTATATGTGTGTTTTCCATGCCACAAGCCCCACAGGCTTATAGGAACCCTCCACTAGAGGAGGGTCCCAGGGGGGGGCTATATGTGTGTTTTCCATGCCACAAGCCCCACAGGCTTATATGAACCCTCCACTAGAGGAGGGTCCCAGGGGGGGCCTATATCTAAGCTCGAAAGGATGGTGAAAGCCGCTATGAAGGTGATAGGAATAAAAAACTACCCGTCCCTTCAATCAATCTTTGAGGAAGCTGTGATCAAGCAGTCTTATCGCATTCTGGATGACTCCTCTCATATTCTATTCTCAGAATATGAACTCTTACCTTCCGGAAGGCGATACAGAGCATGTAGGTACAAGTCTAACCGCTACAAGCTCTCCTTCCTCCCAACATCAATCACACTCCTAAACAAACGACCTGCTTAATCTAAAAAACTCATGGGACCTGTTTTATAATTTTATAATTTTCTATTGAATCCTTTTATTATTTTATTATTTTATTCTATTATTATTTTAAATTTTTCATTTCAATAATGCACTTTACCATTTTTCTTTAAACGTGATCATGCTGTGGTCTTACTATTTTATTGGTTTTATTATCAATTGTTTTAATTTGTAAGCCACTTTTGCACAGTAGCATAGATCACTTTATCTAGTCTCCCGCCCATTTCTTTGCACACGTCATCTTTTTATCCTCAGTGCAATTCTTTATTATATGGGTCTTTTTTCCTTTGACGGGTCAGTTTGCAATATAATTCCATGCACTTCATATGTAAGGAGCATTTCTTCACGAAAAAAATGTGTAGACCTTTGTTGTTGTTCCTGTTATGTTATTTTGTCATTTTGTGTTGTCTTCTTTTTTATGATGCAGCTGTATGTAGCACTGTTGTCCAAGACAAATTTCCTCTCGGGGACAATAAAGTATATCCTGATCCTGATCCTGATATGTGTGTTTTCCATGCCACAAGCCCCACAGGCTTATAGGAACCCTCCACTAGAGGAGGGTTCCAGGGGGGGCCTATATGTGTGTGTTTTCCATGCCACAAGCCCCACAGGCTTATAGGAACCCTCCACTAGAGGAGGGTCCCAGGGGGGGGGGGGGCTACAGTATATGTGTGTGTTTTCCATGCCACAAGCCCCACAGGCTTATAGGAACCCTCCACTAGAGGAGGGTCCCAGGGGGGGCCTATATGTGTGTGTTTTCCATGCCACAAGCCCCACAGGCTTATAGGAACCCTCCACTAGAGGAGGGTCCCAGGGGGGGCCTATATGTGTGTGTTTTCCATGCCACAAGCCCCACAGGCTATAGGAACCCTCCACTAGAGGAGGGTCCCAGGGGGGGCCTATATGTGTGTGTTTCCCATGCCACAAGCCCCACAGGCTTATAGGAACCCTCCACTAGAGGAGGGTCCCAGGGGGGGCCTATATGTGTGTGTTTTCCATGCCAAAAGCCCCACAGGCTTATAGGAACCCTCCACTAGAGGAGGGTCCCAGGGGGGCCTATATGTGTGTGTTTTCCATGCAACAAGCCCCACAGGCTTTTAGGAACCCTCCACTAGAGGAGGGTCCCAGGGGGGGCCTATATGTGTGTGTTTTCCATGCAACAAGCCCCACAGGCTTATAGGAACCCTCCACTAGAGGAGGGTCCCAGGGGGGGCTATATGTGTGTGGGTTTTCCATGCAACAAGCCCCACAGGCTTATAGGAACCCTCCACGAGAGGAGGGTCCCAGGGGGGCCTATATGTGTGTGTTTTCCATGCAACAAGCCCCAAAGGCTTATAGGAACCCTCCACTAGAGGAGGGTCCCAGGGGGGGCCTATATGTGTGTGTTTTCCATGCAACAAGCCCCACAGGCTCATAGGAACCCTCCACTAGAGGAGGGTCCCAGGGGGGGCCTATATGTGTGTGTTTTCCATGCAACAAGCCCCACAGGCTTATAGGAACCCTCCACTAGAGGAAGTTCCCAGGGGGGGCCTATATGTGTGTGTTTTCCATGCAACAAGCCCACAGGCTTATAGGAACCCTCCACTAGAGGAGGGTCCCAGGGTGGGCCTATATGTGTGTTTTCCATGCCACAAGCCCCACAGGCTTATAGGAACCCTCCACTAGAGGAGGGTCCCAGGGGGGGCCTATATGTGTGTTTTCCATGCCACAAGCCCCACAGGCTTATATGAACCCTCCACTAGAGGAGGGTCCCAGGGGGGGCCTACATGTGTGTTTTCCATGCCACAAGCCCCACAGGCTTATAGGAACCCTCCACTAGAGGAGGGTCCCAGGGGGGGGCCTATATGTGTGTGTTTTCCATGCCACAAGCCCCACAGGCTTATAGGAACCCTCCACTAGAGGAGGGTCCCAGGGGGGGCCTATATGTGTGTGTTTTCAATGCAACAAGCCCCACAGGCTTATAGGAACCCTCCACTAGAGGAGGGTCCCAGGGGGGGCCTATATGTGTGTGTTTTCCATGCAACAAGCCCCACAGGCTTATAGGAACCCTCCACTAGAGGGAGGGTCCCAGGGGGGGCCTATATGTGTGTGTTTTCCCTGCAACAAGCCCCACAGGCTTATAGGAACCCTCCACTAGAGGAGGGTCCCAGGGGGGGCTATATGTGTGTGGGTTTTCCATGCAACAAGCCCCACAGGCTTATAGGAACCCTCCACGAGAGGAGGGTCCCAGGGGGGCCTATATGTGTGTGTTTTCCATGCAACAAGCCCCAAAGGCTTATAGGAACCCTCCACTAGAGGAGGGTCCCAGGGGGGGCCTATATGTGTGTGTTTTCCATGCAACAAGCCCCACAGGCTCATAGGAACCCTCCACTAGAGGAGGGTCCCAGGGGGGGCCTATATGTGTGTGTTTTCCATGCAACAAGCCCCACAGGCTTATAGGAACCCTCCACTAGAGGAAGTTCCCAGGGGGGGCCTATATGTGTGTGTTTTCCATGCAACAAGACCACAGGCTTATAGGAACCCTCCACTAGAGGAGGGTCCCAGGGTGGGCCTATATGTGTGTTTTCCATGCCACAAGCCCCACAGGCTTATAGGAACCCTCCACTAGAGGAGGGTCCCAGGGGGGGCCTATATGTGTGTTTTCCATGCCACAAGCCCCACAGGCTTATATGAACCCTCCACTAGAGGAGGGTCCCAGGGGGGGCCTATATGTGTGTTTTCCATGCCACAAGCCCCACAGGCTTATAGGAACCCTCCACTAGAGGAGGGTTCCAGGGGGGGCCTATATGTGTGTGTTTTCCATGCCACAAGCCCCACAGGCTTATAGGAACCCTCCACTAGAGGAGGGTCCCAGGGGGGGGGGGCTACAGTATATGTGTGTGTTTTCCATGCCACAAGCCCCACAGGCTTATAGGAACCCTCCACTAGAGGAGGGTCCCAGGGGGGGCCTATATGTGTGTGTTTTCCATGCCACAAGCCCCACAGGCTTATAGGAACCCTCCACTAGAGGAGGGTCCCAGGGGGGGGCCTATATGTGTGTGTTTTCCATGCCACAAGCCCCACAGGCTTATAGGAACCCTCCACTAGAGGAGGGTCCCAGGGGGGGCCTATATGTGTGTGTTTTCAATGCAACAAGCCCCACAGGCTTATAGGAACCCTCCACTAGAGGAGGGTCCCAGGGGGGGCCTATATGTGTGTGTTTTCCATGCAACAAGCCCCACAGGCTTATAGGAACCCTCCACTAGAGGGAGGGTCCCAGGGGGGGCCTATATGTGTGTGTTTTCCATGCAAGAAGCCCCACAGGCTTATAGGAACCCTCCGCTAGAGGAGGGTCCCAGGGGGCGCCTATATGTGTGTGTTTTCCATGCAACAAGCCCCACAGGCTTATAGGAACCCTCCACTAGAGGAGGGTCCCAGGGGGGCCTATATGTGTGTGTTTTCCATGCAACAAGCCCCACAGGCTTATAGGAACCCTCCACTAGAGGAGGGTCCCAGGGGGGGCCTATATGTGTGTGTTTTCCATGCAACAAGCCCCACAGGCTTATAGGAACCCTCCACTAGAGGAGGGTCCCAGGGGGGCCTATATGTGTGTGTTTTCCATGCAACAAGCCCCACAGGCTTATAGGAACCCTCCACTAGAGGAGGGTCCCAGGGGGGGCCTATATGTGTGTGTTTTCCATGCAACAAGCCCCACAGGCTTATAGGAACCCTCCACTAGAGGAGGGTCCCAGGGGGGGCTATATGTGTGTGGGTTTTCCATGCAACAAGCCCCACAGGCTTATAGGAACCCTCCACGAGAGGAGGGTCCCAGGGGGGCCTATATGTGTGTGTTTTCCATGCAACAAGCCCCAAAGGCTTATAGGAACCCTCCACTAGAGGAGGGTCCCAGGGGGGGCCTATATGTGTGTGTTTTCCATGCAACAAGCCCCACAGGCTCATAGGAACCCTCCACTAGAGGAGGGTCCCAGGGGGGGCCTATATGTGTGTGTTTTCCATGCAACAAGCCCCACAGGCTTATAGGAACCCTCCACTAGAGGAAGTTCCCAGGGGGGGCCTATATGTGTGTGTTTTCCATGCAACAAGCCCACAGGCTTATAGGAACCCTCCACTAGAGGAGGGTCCCAGGGTGGGCCTATATGTGTGTTTTCCATGCCACAAGCCCCACAGGCTTATAGGAACCCTCCACTAGAGGAGGGTCCCAGGGGGGGCCTATATGTGTGTTTTCCATGCCACAAGCCCCACAGGCTTATATGAACCCTCCACTAGAGGAGGGTCCCAGGGGGGGCCTATATGTGTGTTTTCCATGCCACAAGCCCCACAGGCTTATAGGAACCCTCCACTAGAGGAGGGTTCCAGGGGGGGCCTATATGTGTGTGTTTTCCATGCCACAAGCCCCACAGGCTTATAGGAACCCTCCACTAGAGGAGGGTCCCAGGGGGGGGGGGCTACAGTATATGTGTGTGTTTTCCATGCCACAAGCCCCACAGGCTTATAGGAACCCTCCACTAGAGGAGGGTCCCAGGGGGGGCCTATATGTGTGTGTTTTCCATGCCACAAGCCCCACAGGCTTATAGGAACCCTCCACTAGAGGAGGGTCCCAGGGGGGGGCCTATATGTGTGTGTTTTCCATGCCACAAGCCCCACAGGCTTATAGGAACCCTCCACTAGAGGAGGGTCCCAGGGGGGGCCTATATGTGTGTGTTTTCCATGCAACAAGCCCCACAGGCTTATAGGAACCCTCCACTAGAGGAGGGTCCCAGGGGGGGCCTATATGTGTGTGTTTTCCATGCAACAAGTCCCACAGGCTTATAGGAACCCTCCACTAGAGGGAGGGTCCCAGGGGGGGCCTATATGTGTGTGTTTTCCATGCAAGAAGCCCCACAGGCTTATAGGAACCCTCCGCTAGAGGAGGGTCCCAGGGGGCGCCTATATGTGTGTGTTTTCCATGCAACAAGCCCCACAGGCTTATAGGAACCCTCCACTAGAGGAGGGTCCCAGGGGGGCCTATATGTGTGTGTTTTCCATGCAACAAGCCCCACAGGCTTATAGGAACCCTCCACTAGAGGAGGGTCCCAGGGGGGGCCTATATGTGTGTGTTTTCCATGCAACAAGCCCCACAGGCTTATAGGAACCCTCCACTAGAGGAGGGTCCCAGGGGGGCCTATATGTGTGTGTTTTCCATGCAACAAGCCCCACAGGCTTATAGGAACCCTCCACTAGAGGAGGGTCCCAGGGGGGGCCTATATGTGTGTGTTTTCCATGCAACAAGCCCCACAGGCTTATAGAAACCCTCCACTAGAGGAGGGTCCCAGGGGGAGCCTATATGTGTGTGTTTTCCATGCAACAAGCCCCACAGGCTTATAGGAACCCTCCACTAGAGGAGGGTCCCAGGGGGGGCCTATATGTGTGTGTTTTCCATGCAACAAGCCCCACAGGCTTATAGGAACCCTCCACTAGAGGAGGGTCCCAGGGGGGGCCTATGTGTGTGTGTTTTCCATGCCACAAGCCCCACAGGCTTATAGGAACCCTCCACTAGAGGAGGGTTCCAGGGGGGGCCTATATGTGTGTGTTTTCCATGCCACAAGCCCCACAGGCTTATAGGAACCCTCCACTAGAGGAGGGTCCCAGGGGGGGCCTATGTGTGTGTGTTTTCCATGCCACAAGCCCCACAGGCTTATAGGAACCCTCCACTAGAGGAGGGTCCCAGGGGGGGCCTATATGTGTGTGTTTTCCATGCAACAAGCCCCACAGGCTTATAGGAACCCTCCACTAGAGGAGGGTCCCAGGGGGGGCCTATATGTGTGTGTTTTCCATGCAACAAGCCCCACAGGCTTATAGGAACCCTCCACTAGAGGAGGGTCCCAGGGGGGGCCTATGTGTGTGTGTTTTCCATGCCACAAGCCCCACAGGCTTATAGGAACCCTCCACTAGAGGAGGGTCCCAGGGGGGGCCTATATGTGTGTGTTTTCCATGCAACAAGCCCCACAGGCTTATAGAAACCCTCCACTAGAGGAGGGTCCCAGGGGGAGCCTATATGTGTGTGTTTTCCATGCAACAAGCCCCACAGGCTTATAGGAACCCTCCACTAGAGGAGGTTCCCAGGGGGGGCCTATATGTGTGTGTTTTCCATGCAACAAGCCCCACAGGCTTATAGGAACCCTCCACTAGAGGAGGGTCCCAGGGGGGCCTATATGTGTGTGTTTTCCATGCAACAAGCCCCACAGGCTTATAGGAACCCTCCACTAGAGGAGGGTCCCAGGGGGGGCCTATATGTGTGTGTTTTCCATGCAACAAGCCCCACAGGCTTATAGGAACCCTCCACTAGAGGAGGGTCCCAGGGGGGGCCTATATGTGTGTGTTTTCCATGCAACAAGCCCCACAGGCTTATAGGAACCCTCCACTAGAGGAGGGTCCCAGGGGGGGCCTATGTGTGTGTGTTTTCCATGCCACAAGCCCCACAGGCTTATAGGAACCCTCCACTAGAGGAGGGTTCCAGGGGGGGCCTATATGTGTGTGTTTTCCATGCCACAAGCCCCACAGGCTTATAGGAACCCTCCACTAGAGGAGGGTCCCAGGGGGGGCCTATATGTATGTTTTCCATGCCACAAGCCCCACAGGCTTATAGGAACCCTCCACTAGAGGAGGGTCCCAGGGGGGGGCTATATGTGTGTTTTCCATGCCACAAGCCCCACAGGCTTATATGAACCCTCCACTAGAGGAGGGTCCCAGGGGGGGCCTATATGTGTGTTTTCCATGCCACAAGCCCCACAGGCTTATAGGAACCCTCCACTAGAGGAGGGTTCCAGGGGGGGCCTATATGTGTGTGTTTTCCATGCCACAAGCCCCACAGGCTTATAGGAACCCTCCACTAGAGGAGGGTCCCAGGGGGGGGGGGGCTACAGTATATGTGTGTGTTTTCCATGCCACAAGCCCCACAGGCTTATAGGAACCCTCCACTAGAGGAGGGTCCCAGGGGGGGCCTATATGTGTGTGTTTTCCATGCCACAAGCCCCACAGGCTATAGGAACCCTCCACTAGAGGAGGGTCCCAGGGGGGGCCTATATGTGTGTGTTTTCCATGCCACAAGCCCCACAGGCTTATAGGAACCCTCCACTAGAGGAGGGTCCCAGGGGGGGCCTATATGTGTGTGTTTTCCATGCCAAAAGCCCCACAGGCTTATAGGAACCCTCCACTAGAGGAGGGTCCCAGGGGGGCCTATATGTGTGTGTTTCCATGCAACAAGCCCCACAGGCTTATAGGAACCCTCCACTAGAGGAGGGTCCCAGGGGGGGCCTATATGTGTGTGTTTTCCATGCAACAAGCCCCACAGGCTTATAGGAACCCTCCACTAGAGGAGGGTCCCAGGGGGGGCTATATGTGTGTGGGTTTTCCATGCAACAAGCCCCACAGGCTTATAGGAACCCTCCACGAGAGGAGGGTCCCAGGGGGGCCTATATGTGTGTGTTTTCCATGCAACAAGCCCCAAAGGCTTATAGGAACCCTCCACTAGAGGAGGGTCCCAGGGGGGGCCTATATGTGTGTGTTTTCCATGCAACAAGCCCCACAGGCTCATAGGAACCCTCCACTAGAGGAGGGTCCCAGGGGGGGCCTATATGTGTGTGTTTTCCATGCAACAAGCCCCACAGGCTTATAGGAACCCTCCACTAGAGGAAGTTCCCAGGGGGGGCCTATATGTGTGTGTTTTCCATGCAACAAGCCCACAGGCTTATAGGAACCCTCCACTAGAGGAGGGTCCCAGGGTGGGCCTATATGTGTGTTTTCCATGCCACAAGCCCCACAGGCTTATAGGAACCCTCCACTAGAGGAGGGTCCCAGGGGGGGCCTATATGTGTGTTTTCCATGCCACAAGCCCCACAGGCTTATATGAACCCTCCACTAGAGGAGGGTCCCAGGGGGGGCCTATATGTGTGTTTTCCATGCCACAAGCCCCACAGGCTTATAGGAACCCTCCACTAGAGGAGGGTCCCAGGGGGGGGGGGCTACAGTATATGTGTGTGTTTTCCATGCCACAAGCCCCACAGGCTTATAGGAACCCTCCACTAGAGGAGGGTCCCAGGGGGGGCCTATATGTGTGTGTTTTCCATGCCACAAGCCCCACAGGCTTATAGGAACCCTCCACTAGAGGAGGGTCCCAGGGGGGGGGGGCTACAGTATATGTGTGTGTTTTCCATGCAACAAGCCCCACAGGCTTATAGGAACCCTCCACTAGAGGAGGGTCCCAGGGGGGGCCTATATGTGTGTTTTCCATGCCACAAGCCCCACAGGCTTATAGGAACCCTCCACTAGAGGAGGGTTCCAGGGGGGGCCTATATGTGTGTGTTTTCCATGCAACAAGCCCCACAGGCTTATAGGAACCCTGCACTAGAGGAGGGTCCCAGGGGGGGCCTATATGTGTGTGTTTTCCATGCAACAAGCCCCACAGGCTTATAGGAACCCTCCACTAGAGGAGGGTCCCAGGGGGGCCTATATGTGTGTGTTTTCCATGCAACAAGCCCCACAGGCTTATAGGAACCCTCCACTAGAGGAGGGTCCCAGGGGGGGCCTATATGTGTGTGTTTTCCATGCAACAAGCCCCACAGGCTTATAGAAACCCTCCACTAGAGGAGGGTCCCAGGGGGAGCCTATATGTGTGTGTTTTCCATGCAACAAGCCCCACAGGCTTATAGGAACCCTCCACTAGAGGAGGGGTCCCAGGGGGGGCCTATATGTGTGTGTTTTCCATGCAACAAGCCCCACAGGCTTATAGGAACCCTCCACTAGAGGAGGGTCCCAGGGGGGGCCTATGTGTGTGTGTTTTCCATGCCACAAGCCCCACAGGCTTATAGGAACCCTCCACTAGAGGAGGGTTCCAGGGGGGGCCTATATGTGTGTGTTTTCCATGCCACAAGCCCCACAGGCTTATAGGAACCCTCCACTAGAGGAGGGTCCCAGGGGGGGCCTATGTGTGTGTGTTTTCCATGCCACAAGCCCCACAGGCTTATAGGAACCCTCCACTAGAGGAGGGTCCCAGGGGGGGCCTATATGTGTGTGTTTTCCATGCAACAAGCCCCACAGGCTTATAGGAACCCTCCACTAGAGGAGGGTCCCAGGGGGGGCCTATATGTGTGTGTTTTCCATGCAACAAGCCCCACAGGCTTATAGGAACCCTCCACTAGAGGAGGGTCCCAGGGGGGGCCTATGTGTGTGTGTTTTCCATGCCACAAGCCCCACAGGCTTATAGGAACCCTCCACTAGAGGAGGGTCCCAGGGGGGGCCTATATGTGTGTGTTTTCCATGCAACAAGCCCCACAGGCTTATAGAAACCCTCCACTAGAGGAGGGTCCCAGGGGGAGCCTATATGTGTGTGTTTTCCATGCAACAAGCCCCACAGGCTTATAGGAACCCTCCACTAGAGGAGGTTCCCAGGGGGGGCCTATATGTGTGTGTTTTCCATGCAACAAGCCCCACAGGCTTATAGGAACCCTCCACTAGAGGAGGGTCCCAGGGGGGCCTATATGTGTGTGTTTTCCATGCAACAAGCCCCACAGGCTTATAGGAACCCTCCACTAGAGGAGGGTCCCAGGGGGGGCCTATATGTGTGTGTTTTCCATGCAACAAGCCCCACAGGCTTATAGGAACCCTCCACTAGAGGAGGGTCCCAGGGGGGGCCTATATGTGTGTGTTTTCCATGCAACAAGCCCCACAGGCTTATAGGAACCCTCCACTAGAGGAGGGTCCCAGGGGGGGCCTATGTGTGTGTGTTTTCCATGCCACAAGCCCCACAGGCTTATAGGAACCCTCCACTAGAGGAGGGTTCCAGGGGGGGCCTATATGTGTGTGTTTTCCATGCCACAAGCCCCACAGGCTTATAGGAACCCTCCACTAGAGGAGGGTCCCAGGGGGGGCCTATATGTGTGTTTTCCATGCCACAAGCCCCACAGGCTTATAGGAACCCTCCACTAGAGGAGGGTCCCAGGGGGGGGCTATATGTGTGTTTTCCATGCCACAAGCCCCACAGGCTTATATGAACCCTCCACTAGAGGAGGGTCCCAGGGGGGGCCTATATGTGTGTTTTCCATGCCACAAGCCCCACAGGCTTATAGGAACCCTCCACTAGAGGAGGGTTCCAGGGGGGGCCTATATGTGTGTGTTTTCCATGCCACAAGCCCCACAGGCTTATAGGAACCCTCCACTAGAGGAGGGTCCCAGGGGGGGGGGGCTACAGTATATGTGTGTGTTTTCCATGCCACAAGCCCCACAGGCTTATAGGAACCCTCCACTAGAGGAGGGTCCCAGGGGGGGCCTATATGTGTGTGTTTTCCATGCCACAAGCCCCACAGGCTATAGGAACCCTCCACTAGAGGAGGGTCCCAGGGGGGGCCTATATGTGTGTGTTTTCCATGCCACAAGCCCCACAGGCTTATAGGAACCCTCCACTAGAGGAGGGTCCCAGGGGGGGCCTATATGTGTGTGTTTTCCATGCCAAAAGCCCCACAGGCTTATAGGAACCCTCCACTAGAGGAGGGTCCCAGGGGGGCCTATATGTGTGTGTTTCCATGCAACAAGCCCCACAGGCTTATAGGAACCCTCCACTAGAGGAGGGTCCCAGGGGGGGCCTATATGTGTGTGTTTTCCATGCAACAAGCCCCACAGGCTTATAGGAACCCTCCACTAGAGGAGGGTCCCAGGGGGGGCTATATGTGTGTGGGTTTTCCATGCAACAAGCCCCACAGGCTTATAGGAACCCTCCACGAGAGGAGGGTCCCAGGGGGGCCTATATGTGTGTGTTTTCCATGCAACAAGCCCCAAAGGCTTATAGGAACCCTCCACTAGAGGAGGGTCCCAGGGGGGGCCTATATGTGTGTGTTTTCCATGCAACAAGCCCCACAGGCTCATAGGAACCCTCCACTAGAGGAGGGTCCCAGGGGGGGCCTATATGTGTGTGTTTTCCATGCAACAAGCCCCACAGGCTTATAGGAACCCTCCACTAGAGGAAGTTCCCAGGGGGGGCCTATATGTGTGTGTTTTCCATGCAACAAGCCCACAGGCTTATAGGAACCCTCCACTAGAGGAGGGTCCCAGGGTGGGCCTATATGTGTGTTTTCCATGCCACAAGCCCCACAGGCTTATAGGAACCCTCCACTAGAGGAGGGTCCCAGGGGGGGCCTATATGTGTGTTTTCCATGCCACAAGCCCCACAGGCTTATATGAACCCTCCACTAGAGGAGGGTCCCAGGGGGGGCCTATATGTGTGTTTTCCATGCCACAAGCCCCACAGGCTTATAGGAACCCTCCACTAGAGGAGGGTCCCAGGGGGGGGGGGCTACAGTATATGTGTGTGTTTTCCATGCCACAAGCCCCACAGGCTTATAGGAACCCTCCACTAGAGGAGGGTCCCAGGGGGGGCCTATATGTGTGTGTTTTCCATGCCACAAGCCCCACAGGCTTATAGGAACCCTCCACTAGAGGAGGGTCCCAGGGGGGGGGGGCTACAGTATATGTGTGTGTTTTCCATGCAACAAGCCCCACAGGCTTATAGGAACCCTCCACTAGAGGAGGGTCCTAGGGGGGGCCTATATGTGTGTGTTTTCCATGCAACAAGCCCCACAGGCTTATAGGAACCCTCCACTAGAGGAGGGTCCCAGGGGGGGCCTATATGTGTGTGTTTTCCATGCAACAAGCCCCACAGGCTTATAGGAACCCTCCACTAGAGGAGGGTCCCAGGGGGGGCCTATATGTGTGTTTTCCATGCCACAAGCCCCACAGGCTTATAGGAACCCTCCACTAGAGGAGGGTCCCAGGGGGGGCCTATATGTGTGTTTTCCATGCCACAAGCCCCACAGGCTTATATGAACCCTCCACTAGAGGAGGGTCCCAGGGTGGGCCTATATGTGTGTTTTCCATGCCACAAGCCCCACAGGCTTATAGGAACCCTCCACTAGAGGAGGGTCCCAGGGGGGGCCTATATGTGTGTTTTCCATGCCACAAGCCCCACAGGCTTATATGAACCCTCCACTAGAGGAGGGTCCCAGGGGGGGCCTATATGTGTGTTTTCCATGCCACAAGCCCCACAGGCTTATAGGAACCCTCCACTAGAGGAGGGTTCCAGGGGGGGCCTATATGTGTGTGTTTTCCATGCCACAAGCCCCACAGGCTTATAGGAACCCTCCACTAGAGGAGGGTCCCAGGGGGGGGGGGGCTACAGTATATGTGTGTGTTTTCCATGCCACAAGCCCCACAGGCTTATAGGAACCCTCCACTAGAGGAGGGTCCCAGGGGGGGCCTATATGTGTGTGTTTTCCATGCCACAAGCCCCACAGGCTTAAAGGGACCCTCCACTAGAGGAGGGTCCCAGGGGGGGCCTATATGTGTGTGTTTTCCATGCCACAAGCCCCACAGGCTTATAGGAACCCTCCACTAGAGGAGGGTCCCAGGGGGGGCCTATATGTGTGTGTTTTCCATGCCACAAGCCCCACAGGCTTATAGGAACCCTCCACTAGAGGAGGGTCCCAGGGGGGGCCTATATGTGTGTGTTTTCCATGCCACAAGCCCCACAGGCTTATAGGAACCCTCCACTAGAGGAGGGTCCCAGGGGGGGCCTATATGTGTGTGTTTTCCATGCCACAAGCCCCACAGGCTTATAGAACCCTCCACTAGAGGAGGGTCCCAGGGGGGGCCTATATGTGTGTGTTTTCCATGCCACAAGCCCCACAGGCTTATAGGACACCCTCCACTAGAGGAGGGTCCCAGGGGGGGCCTATATGTGTGTGGTTTCCATGCCACAGAGCCCCACAGGGCTTATAGGAACCCTCCACTAGAGGAGGGTCCCAGGGGGGGCTATATGTGTGTGGGTTTTTCCATGCAACAAGCCCACAGGCTTATAGGAACCCTCCACTAGAGGAGGGTCCCAGGGGGGCCTATATGTGTGTGTTTTCCATGCAACAAGCCCCACAGGCTTATAGGAACCCTCCACTAGAGGAGGGTCCCAGGGGGGGCCTATATGTGTGTGTTTTCCATGCAACAAGCCCCACAGGCTTATAGAACCCTCCACTAGAGGAGGGTCCCAGGGGGGGCCTATATGTGTGTGTTTTCCATGCAACAAGCCCCACAGGCTTATAGGAACCCTCCACTAGAGGAGGTTCCCCAGGGGGGGCCTATATGTGTGTGTTTTCCATGCAACAAGCCCCACAGGCTTATAGGAACCCTCCACTAGAGGAGGGTCCCCAGGGGGGCCTATATGTGTGTGTTTCCATGCAACAAGCCCCCACAGGCTTATAGGAACCCTCCACTAGAGGAGGGTCCCAGGGGGGGCCTATATGTGTGTGTTTTCCATGCAACAAGCCCCACAGGCTTATAGGAACCCTCCACTAGAGGAGGGTCCCAGGGGGGGCCTATATGTGTGTGTTTTTCCATGCAACAAGCCCCACAGGCTTATAGGAACCCTCCACTAGAGGAGGGTCCCAGGGGGGGGCCTATGTGTGTGTGTTTTCCATGCCACAAGCCCCACAGGCTTATAGGAACCCTCCACTAGAGGAGGGTTCCAGGGGGGGCCCTATATGTGTGTGTTTTCCATGCCACAAGCCCCACAGGCTTATAGGAACCCTCCACTAGAGGAGGGTCCCAGGGGGGGCCTATATGTGTGTTTTCCATGCCACAAGCCCCACAGGCTTATAGGAACCCTCCACTAGAGGAGGGTCCAGGGGGGGGCCTATATGTGTGTTTTCCATGCCACAAGCCCCACAGGCTTATATGAACCCTCCACTAGAGGAGGGTCCCAGGGAGGGCCTATATGTGTGTTTTCCATGCCACAAGCCCCACAGGCTTATAGGAACCCTCCACTAGAGGAGGGTTCCAGGGGGGGCCTATATGTGTGTGTTTTCCATGCCACAAGCCCCACAGGCTTATAGGAACCCTCCACTAGAGGAGGGTCCCAGGGGGGGGGGCTACAGTATATGTGTGTGTTTTCCATGCCACAAGCCCCACAGGCTTATAGGAACCCTCCACTAGAGGAGGGTCCCAGGGGGGGGCCTATATGTGTGTGTTTTCCATGCCACAAGCCCCACAGGCTTATAGGAACCCTCCACTAGAGGAGGGTCCCAGGGGTGGCCTATATGTGTGTGTTTCCATGCCACAAGCCCCACAGGCTTATAGGAACCCTCCACTAGAGGAGGGTCCCAGGGGGGGCCTATATGTGTGTGTTTTCCATGCCACAAAGCCCCACAGGCTTATAGGAACCCTCCACTAGAGGAGGGTCCCAGGGGGGGCCTATATATGTGTGTGTTTTCCATGCAACAAGCCCCACAGGCTTATAGGAACCCTCCACTAGAGGAGGGTCCCAGGGGGGGGCCTATATGTGTGTGTTTTCCATGCCACAAGCCCCACAGGCTTATAGGAACCCTCCACTAGAGGAGGGTCCCAGGGGGGGCCTATATGTGTGTGTTTTCCATGCAACAAGCCCCACAGGCTTATAGGAACCCTCCACTAGAGGAGGGTCCCAGGGGGGGGCTATATGTGTGTGGTTTTCCATGCCACAAGCCCCACAGGCTTATAGGAACCCTCCACTAGAGGAGGGTCCCAGGGGGGCCTATATGTGTGTGTTTTCCATGCAACAAGCCCCACAGGCTTATAGGAACCCTCCACTAGAGGAGGGTCCCAGGGGGGGCCTATATGTGTGTGTTTTCCATGCAACAAGCCCCACAGGCTTATAGGAACCCTCCACTAGAGGAGGGTCCCAGGGGGGGCCTATATGTGTGTGTTTTCCATGCAACAAGCCCCACAGGCTTATAGGAACCCTCCACTAGAGGAGGGTCCCAGGGGGGGCCTATATGTGTGTGTTTTCCATGCCACAAGCCCACAGGCTTATAGGAACCCTCCACTAGAGGAGGGTCCCAGGGTGGGCCTATATGTGTGTGTTTTCCATGCAACAAGCCCCACAGGCTTATAGGAACCCTCCACTAGAGGAGGGTCCCAGGGGGGGCCTATATGTGTGTGGGTTTTCCATGCAACAAGCCCCACAGGCTTATAGGAACCCTCCACGAGAGGAGGGTCCCAGGGGGGGCCTATATGAGTGTGTTTTCCATGCAACAAGCCCCAAAGGCTTATAGGAACCCTCCACTAGAGGAGGGTCCCAGGGGGGGCCTATATGTGTGTGTTTTCCATGCAACAAGCCCCACAGGCTTATAGGAACCCTCCACTAGAGGAAGTTCCCAGGGGGGGCCTATATGTGTGTGTTTCCATGCAACAAGCCCACAGGCTTATAGGAACCCTCCACTAGAGGAGGGTCCCAGGGGGGGCCTATATGTGTGTGTTTTCCATGCAACAAGCCCCACAGGCTTATAGGAACCCTCCACTAGAGGAGGGTCCCTAGGGGGGGGCCTATATGTGTGTGTTTTCCATGCAACAAGCCCCACAGGCTTATAGGAACCCTCCACTAGAGGAGGGTCCCAGGGGGGGCCTATATGTGTGTTTTCCATGCCACAAGCCCCACAGGCTTATAGGAACCCTCCACTAGAGGAGGGTCCCAGGGGGGGGCCTATATGTGTGTTTTCCATGCCACAAGCCCCACAGGCTTATATGAACCCTCCACTAGAGGAGGGTCCCAGGGGGGCCTATATGTGTGTTTTCCATGCAACAAGCCCCACAGGCTTATAGGAACCCTCCACTAGAGGAGGGTCCCAGGGGGGGGCCTATATGTGTGTTTTCCATGCCACAAGCCCCACAGGCTTATATGAACCCTCCACTAGAGGAGGGTCCCAGGGGGGGCCTATATGTGTGTTTTCCATGCCACAAGCCCCACAGGCTTATAGGAACCCTCCACTAGAGGAGGGTTCCCAGGGGGGGGCCTATATGTGTGTGTTTTCCATGCCACAAGCCCCACAGGCTTATAGGAAACCCTCCACTAGAGGAGGGTCCCAGGGGGGGGGGGCTACAGTATATGTGTGTGTTTTCCATGCCACAAGCCCCACAGGCTTATAGGAACCCTCCACTAGAGGAGGGTCCCAGGGGGGGCCTATATGTGTGTGTTTTCCATGCCACAAGCCCCACAGGCTTATAGGGACCCTCCACTAGAGGAGGGTCCCAGGGGGGGCCTATATGTGTGTGTTTTCCATGCCACAAGCCCCACAGGCTATAGGAACCCTCCACTAGAGGAGGGTCCCAGGGGGGGGCCTATATGTGTGTGTTTTCCATGCCACAAGCCCCACAGGCTTATAGGAACCCTCCACTAGAGGAGGGTCCCAGGGGGGGCCTATATGTGTGTGTTTTCCATGCCAAAAGCCCCACAGGCTTATAGGAACCCTCCACTAGAGGAGGGTCTCAGGGGGGCCTATATGTGTGTGTTTTCCATGCCACAAGCCCTCACAGGCTTATAGGAACCCTCCACTAGAGGAGGGTCCCAGGGGGGGCCTATATGTGTGTGTTTTCCATGCAACAAGCCCCACAGGCTTATAGGAACCCTCCACTAGAGGAGGGTCCCAGGGGGGGCCTATATGTGTGTGGGTTTTCCATGCAACAAGCCCCACAGGCTTATAGGAACCCTCCACTAGAGGAGGGTCCCAGGGTGGGCCTATATGTGTGTGTTTTCCATGCAACAAGCCCCACAGGCTTATAGGAACCCTCCACTAGAGGAGGGTCCCAGGGGGGGGCCTATATGTGTGTGTTTTCCATGCAACAAGCCCCACAGGCTTATAGGAACCCTCCACTAGAGGAGGGTCCCAGGGGGGCCTATATGTGTGTGTTTTCCATGCAACAAGCCCCACAGGCTTATAGGAACCCTCCACTAGAGGAGGGTCCCAGGGGGGGGCCTATGTGTGTGTTTTCCATGCAACAAGCCCCACAGGCTTATAGGAACCCTCCACTAGAGGAGGGTCCCAGGGGGGGCCTATATGTGTGTGTTTTCCATGCAACAAGCCCCACAGGCTTATAGGAACCCTCCACTAGAGGAGGGTCCCAGGGGGGGCCTATATGTGTGTGTTTTCCATGCAACAAGCCCCACAGGCTTATAGGAAACCCTCCACTAGAGGAGGGTCCCAGGGGGGGCCTATATGTGTGTGTTTTCCATGCCAACAAGCCCCACAGGCTTATAGGAACCCTCCACTAGAGGAGGGTCCCAGGGGGGGCCTATGGTGTGTGTTTTCCATGCACAAGCCCCACAGGCTTATAGGAACCCTCCACTAGAGGAGGGTCCCAGGGTGGGGCCTATATGTGTGGTTTTCCATGCACAAGCCCCACAGGCTTATAGGAACCCTCCACTAGAGGAGGGTCCCAGGGGGGGCCTATATGTGTGTTTTCCATGCCACAAGCCCCACAGGCTTATAGGAACCCTCCACCTAGAGGGAGGGTCCCAGGGGGGGGCCTATATGTGTGTTTTCCATGCCACAAGCCCACAGGCTTATATGAACCCTCCCCTAGAGGAGGGTCCCAGGGGGGGCTATATGTGTGTTTTCCATGCCACAAGCCCCACAGGCTTATAGGAACCCTCCACTAGAGGAGGGTTCCCAGGGGGGGCCTATATGTGTGTGTTTTCCATGCACAAGCCCCACAGGCTTATAGGAACCCTCCACTAGAGGAGGGGTTCCCAGGGGGGGGGGGCTAGTATATGTGTGTGTTTTCCATGCAACAAGCCCCACAGGCTTATAGGAACCCTCCACTAGAGGAGGGTCCCAGGGGGGGGCCTATATGTGTGTGTTTTCCATGCAACAAGCCCCACAGGCTTATAGGAACCCTCCACTAGAGGAGGGTCCCAGGGGGGGCCTATATGTGTGTGTTTTCCATGCCACAAGCCCCACAGGCTTATAGGAACCCTCCACTAGAGGAGGGTCCCAGGGGGGGCCTATATGTGTGTGTTTTCCATGCCACAAGCCCCACAGGCTTATAGGAACCCTCCCACTAGAGAGGAGGGTCCCAGGGGGGGCCTATATGTGTGTGTTTTCCATGCCAAAAGCCCCACAGGCTTATAGGAACCCTCCACTAGAGGAGGGTCCCAGGGGGGCCTATATGAGTGTGTTTTCCATGCCAACAAGCCCCACAGGCTTATAGGAACCCTCCACTAGAGGAGGGTCCCAGGGGGGCCTATATGTGTGTGTTTTCCATGCAACAAGCCCACAGGCTTATAGGAACCCTCCACTAGAGGAGGGTCCCAGGGGGGGCCTATATGTGTGTGTTTTCCATGCAACAAGCCCCACAGGCTTATAGGAACCCTCCACTAGAGGAGGGTCCCAGGGGGGGCTATATGTGTGTGGGGTTTTCCATGCAACAAGCCCCAAGGCTTATAGGAACCCTCCACGAGAGGAGGGTCCCTGGGGGGCCTATATGTGTGTGTTTTCCATGCAACAAGCCCCAAAGGCTTATAGGAACCCTCCACTAGAGGAGGGTCCCAGGGGGGGCCTATATGTGTGTGTTTTCCATGCAACAAGCCCCCACAGGTCATAGGAACCCTCCACTAGAGGAGGGTCCCAGGGGGGGCCTATATGTGTGTGTTTTCCATGCAACAAGCCCCACAGGCTTATAGGAACCCTCCACTAGAGGAGTCCCAGGGGGGGCCTATATGTGTGTGTTTTCCATGCCAACAAGCCCACAGGCTATATAG
>NW_028151929.1:72500-135801 GCF_964638095.1 Poromitra crassiceps | reverse complement strand
ATCCAAAATCAGACAGAGTGTTGACACCAGAGAGGCTAAGACCGCATTGACTCAGTGCGGTATTCAGCCTCTCTGGTGTCAAGTCTGATTTTGGAAAAAAAAAAAAAAAATCCAAAATCAGACAGAGTGTTGAGACCAGAGAGGCTAAGACTGCATTGACTCAGTGCGGTATTCAGCCTCTCTGGTGTCAAGTCTGATTTTGGAAAAAAAAAAAAAAAATCTAAAATCAGACAGAGTGTTGACACCAGAGAGGCTAAGACCGCATTGACTCAGTGCGGTATTCAGCCTCTCTGGTGTCAAGTCGGATTTTGGAAAAAAAAAAAAAAATCCAAAATCAGACAGAGCGTTGAGACCAGAGAGGCTAAGACCGCATTGACTCAGTGCGGTATTCAGCCTCTCTGGTGTCAAGTCTGATTTTGGAAAAAAAAATAAAAAACAAAAAATCAGACAGAGTGTTGACACCAGAGAGGCTAAGACTGCATTGACTCAGTGCGGTATTCAGCCTCTCTGGTGTCAAGTCTGATTTTGAAAAAAAAAAAAAAAAATCCAAAATCAGACAGAGTGTTGAGACCAGAGAGGCTAAGACCGCATTGACTCAGTGCGGTATTCAGCCTCTCTGGTGTCAAGTCTGATTTTGGAAAAAAAAAAAAAAAATCCAAAATCAGACAGAGTGTTGACACCAGAGAGGCTAAGACCGCATTGACTCAGTGCGGTATTCAGCCTCTCTGGTGTCAAGTCTGATTTTGGAAAAAAAAAAATCAAAAATCAAAAATCAGACAGAGTGTTGAGACCAGAGAGGCTAAGACCGCATTGACTCAGTGCGGTATTCAGCCTCTCTGGTGTCAAGTCTGATTTTGGAAAAAAAAAAAAAAAATCCAAAATCAGACAGAGTGTTGACACCAGAGAGGCTAAGACCGCATTGACTCAGTGCGGTATTCAGCCTCTCTGGTGTCAAGTCTGATTTTGGAAAAAAAAAAAAAAAAATCCAAAATCAGACAGAGTGTTGAGACCAGAGAGGCTAAGACCGCATTGACTCAGTGCGGTATTCAGCCTCTCTGGTCTGATTTTGGAAAAAAAAAAAAAAAATCCAAAATCAGACAGAGTGTTGACACCAGAGAGGCTAAGACCGCATTGACTCAGTGCGGTATTCAGCCTCTCTGGTGTCAAGTCTGATTTTGGAAAAAAAAAAAAAAAAATCCAAAATCAGACAGAGTGTTGACACCAGAGAGGCTAAGACCGCATTGACTCAGTGCGGTATTCAGCCTCTCTGGTGTCAAGTCTGATTTTGGAAAAAAAAAAAAAAAAATCCAAAATCAGACAGAGTGTTGAGACCAGAGAGGCTAAGACCGCATTGACTCAGTGCGGTATTCAGCCTCTCTGGTGTCAAGTCTGATTTTGGAAAAAAAAAAAAAAAATCCAAAATCAGACAGAGTGTTGACACCAGAGAGGCTAAGACCGCATTGACTCAGTGCGGTATTCAGCCTCTCTGGTGTCAAGTCTGATTTTGGAAAAAAAAAAATCAAAAATCAAAAATCAGACAGAGTGTTGACACCAGAGAGGCTAAGACCGCATTGACTCAGTGCGGTATTCAGCCTCTCTGGTGTCAAGTCTGATTTTGGAAAAAAAAAAATCAAAAATCAAAAATCAGACAGAGTGTTGAGACCAGAGAGGCTAAGACCGCATTGACTCAGTGCGGTATTCAGCCTCTCTGGTCTGATTTTGGAAAAAAAAAAAAAAAAATCCAAAATCAGACAGAGTGTTGACACCAGAGAGGCTAAGACCGCATTGACTCAGTGCGGTATTCAGCCTCTCTGGTGTCAAGTCTGATTTTGGAAAAAAAAAAAAAAAAAATCCAAAATCAGACAGAGTGTTGAGACCAGAGAGGCTAAGACCGCATTGACTCAGTGCGGTATTCAGCCTCTCTGGTGTCAAGTCTGATTTTGGAAAAAAAAAAAAAAAATCAAAAATCAGACAGAGTGTTGACACCAGAGAGGCTAAGACCGCATTGACTCAGTGCGGTATTCAGCCTCTCTGGTGTCAAGTCTGATTTTGGAAAAAAAAAAAAAAAAATCCAAAATCAGACAGAGTGTTGAGACCAGAGAGGCTAAGACCGCATTGACTCAGTGCGGTATTCAGCCTCTCTGGACTGATTTTGGAAAAAAAAAAAAAAAAATCCAAAATCAGACAGAGTGTTGACACCAGAGAGGCTAAGACCGCATTGACTCAGTGCGGTATTCAGCCTCTCTGGTGTCAAGTCTGATTTTGGAAAAAAAAAAAAAAAAATCCAAAATCAGACAGAGTGTTGAGACCAGAGAGGCTAAGACCGCATTGACTCAGTGCGGTATTCAGCCTCTCTGGTGTCAAGTCTGATTTTGGAAAAAAAAAAAAAAAATCCAAAATCAGACAGAGTGTTGACACCAGAGAGGCTAAGACCGCATTGACTCAGTGCGGTATTCAGCCTCTCTGGTGTCAAGTCTGATTTTGGAAAAAAAAAAAAAAAAATCCAAAATCAGACAGAGTGTTGAGACCAGAGAGGCTAAGACCGCATTGACTCAGTGCGGTACTCAGCCTCTCTGGTGTCAAGTCTGATTTTGAAAAAGAAAAAAAAAAAAAAAATCCAAAATCAGACAGAGTGTTGAGACCAGAGAGGCTAAGACCGCATTGACTCAGTGCTGTATTCAGCCTCTCTGGTGTCAAGTCTGATTTTGGAAAAAAAAAAAAAAAAATCCAAAATCAGACAGAGTGTTGACACCAGAGAGGCTAAGCCCGCATTGACTCAGTGCGGTATTCAGCCTCTCTGGTGTCAAGTCTGATTTTGGAAAAAAAAAAAAAAAATCCAAAATCAGACAGAGTGTTGACACCAGAGAGGCTAAGACCGCATTGACTCAGTGCGGTATTCAGCCTCTCTGGTGTCAAGTCTGATTTTGGAAAAAAAAAAAGAAATCCAAAATCAGACAGAGTGTTGAGACCAGAGAGGCTAAGACTGCATTGACTCAGTGCGGTATTCAGCCTCTCTGGTCTGATTTTGGAAAAAAAAAAAAAATCCAAAATCAGACAGAGTGTTGACACCAGAGAGGCTAAGACCGCATTGACTCAGTGCGGTATTCAGCCTCTCTGGTGTCAAGTCTGATTTTGGAAAAAAAAAAAAAAAAATCCAAAATCAGACAGAGTGTTGAGACCAGAGAGGCTAAGACCGCATTGACTCAGTGCGGTATTCAGCCTCTCTGGTGTCAAGTCTGATTTTGGAAAAAAAAAAAAAAAATCCAAAATCAGACAGAGTGTTGACACCAGAGAGGCTAAGACCGCATTGACTCAGTGCAGTATTCAGCCTCTCTGGTGTCAAGTCTGATTTTGGAAAAAAAAAAAAAAAATCCAAAATCAGACAGAGTGTTGAGACCAGAGAGGCTAAGACCGCATTGACTCAGTGCGGTACTCAGCCTCTCTGGTGTCAAGTCTGATTTTGAAAAAGAAAAAAAAAAAAAAAATCCAAAATCAGACAGAGTGTTGAGACCAGAGAGGCTAAGACCGCATTGACTCAGTGCTGTATTCAGCCTCTCTGGTGTCAAGTCTGATTTTGGAAAAAAAAAAAAAAAAATCCAAAATCAGACAGAGTGTTGACACCAGAGAAGCTAAGCCCGCATTGACTCAGTGCGGTATTCAGCCTCTCTGGTGTCAAGTCTGATTTTGGAAAAAAAAAAAAAAAATCCAAAATCAGACAGAGTGTTGACACCAGAGAGGCTAAGACCGCATTGACTCAGTGCGGTATTCAGCCTCTCTGGTGTCAAGTCTGATTTTGGAAAAAAAAAAAGAAATCCAAAATCAGACAGAGTGTTGAGACCAGAGAGGCTAAGACTGCATTGACTCAGTGCGGTATTCAGCCTCTCTGGTCTGATTTTGGAAAAAAAAAAAAAAATCCAAAATCAGACAGAGTGTTGACACCAGAGAGGCTAAGACCGCATTGACTCAGTGCGGTATTCAGCCTCTCTGGTGTCAAGTCTGATTTTGGAAAAAAAAAAAAAAAAATCCAAAATCCAAAATCAGACAGAGTGTTGAGACCAGAGAGGCTAAGACCGCATTGACTCAGTGCGGTATTCAGCCTCTCTGGTGTCAAGTCTGATTTTGGAAAAAAAAAAAAGAAAATCCAAAATCAGACAGAGTGCTGACACCAGAGAGGCTAAGACCGCATTGACTCAGTGCGGTATTGAGCCTCTCTGGTGTCAAGTCTGATTTTTGAAAAAAAAAAAAAAAATCCAAAATCAGACAGAGTGTTGACACCAGAGAGGCTAAGACCGCATTGACTCAGTGCGGTATTCAGCCTCTCTGGTGTCAAGTCTGATTTTGGAAAAAAAAAAAAAAAATCCAAAATCAGACAGAGTGTTGACACCAGAGAGGCTAAGACCGCATTGACTCAGTGCGGTATTCAGCCTCTCTGGTGTCAAGTCTGATTTTGGAAAAAAAAAAAAAAAAATCCAAAATCAGACAGAGTGTTGAGACCAGAGAGGCTAAGACCGCATTGACTCAGTGCAGTATTCAGCCTCTCTGGTGTCAAGTCTGATTTAAAAAAAAAAAAAAAAAATCCAAAATCAGACAGAGTGTTGACACCAGAGAGGCTAAGACCGCATTGACTCAGTGCGGTATTCAGCCTCTCTGGTGTCGTCTGATTTTGGAAAAAAAAAAAAAAAAAATCCAAAATCAGACAGAGTGTTGAGACCAGAGAGGCTAAGACTGCATTGACTCAGTGCAGTATTCAGCCTCTCTGGTGTCAAGTCTGATTTTGGAAAAAAAAAAAAAAAATCAAAAATCAGACAGAGTGTTGACACCAGAGAGGCTAAGACCGCATTGACTTAGTGCGGTATTCAGCCTCTCTGGTGTCAAGTCTGATTTTGGAAAAAAAAAAAGAAATCCAAAATCAGACAGAGTGTTGAGACCAGAGAGGCTAAGACTGCATTGACTCAGTGCGGTATTCAGCCTCTCTGGTCTGATTTTGGAAAAAAAAAAAAAAATCCAAAATCAGACAGAGTGTTGACACCAGAGAGGCTAAGACCGCATTGACTCAGTGCGGTATTCAGCCTCTCTGGTGTCAAGTCTGATTTTGGAAAAAAAAAAAAAAAATCCAAAATCCAAAATCAGACAGAGTGTTGAGACCAGAGAGGCTAAGACCGCATTGACTCAGTGCGGTATTCAGCCTCTCTGGTGTCAAGTCTGATTTTGGAAAAAAAAAAAAGAAAATCCAAAATCAGACAGAGTGCTGACACCAGAGAGGCTAAGACCGCATTGACTCAGTGCGGTATTGAGCCTCTCTGGTGTCAAGTCTGATTTTTGAAAAAAAAAAAAAAAATCCAAAATCAGACAGAGTGTTGACACCAGAGAGGCTAAGACCGCATTGACTCAGTGCGGTATTCAGCCTCTCTGGTGTCAAGTCTGATTTTGGAAAAAAAAAAAAAAAATCCAAAATCAGACAGAGTGTTGACACCAGAGAGGCTAAGACCGCATTGACTCAGTGCGGTATTCAGCCTCTCTGGTGTCAAGTCTGATTTTGGAAAAAAAAAAAAAAAATCCAAAATCAGACAGAGTGTTGAGACCAGAGAGGCTAAGACCGCATTGACTCAGTGCAGTATTCAGCCTCTCTGGTGTCAAGTCTGATTTAAAAAAAAAAAAAAAAAATCCAAAATCAGACAGAGTGTTGACACCAGAGAGGCTAAGACCGCATTGACTCAGTGCGGTATTCAGCCTCTCTGGTGTCGTCTGATTTTGGAAAAAAAAAAAAAAAAAATCCAAAATCAGACAGAGTGTTGAGACCAGAGAGGCTAAGACTGCATTGACTCAGTGCAGTATTCAGCCTCTCTGGTGTCAAGTCTGATTTTGGAAAAAAAAAAAAAAAAATCCAAAATCAGACAGAGTGTTGACACCAGAGAGGCTAAGACCGCATTGACTCAGTGCGGTATTCAGCCTCTCTGGTGTCAAGTCTGATTTTGGAAAAAAAAAAAAAAAATCCAAAATCAGACAGAGTGTTGAGACCAGAGAGGCTAAGACTGCATTGACTCAGTGCGGTATTCAGCCTCTCTGGTGTCAAGTCTGATTTTGGAAAAAAAAAAAAAAAATCTATAATCAGACAGAGTGTTGACACCAGAGAGGCTAAGACCGCATTGACTCAGTGCGGTATTCAGCCTCTCTGGTGTCAAGTCTGATTTTGGAAAAAAAAAAAAAAAATCCAAAATCAGACAGAGTGTTGAGACCAGAGAGGCTAAGACCGCATTGACTCAGTGCAGTATTCAGCCTCTCTGGTGTCAAGTCTGATTTTGGAAAAAAAAAAAAAAAAATCCAAAATCAGACAGAGTGTTGACACCAGAGAGGCTAAGACCGCATTGACTCAGTGCGGTATTCAGCCTCTCTGGTGTCAAGTCTGATTTTGGAAAAAAAAAAAAAAAAAAATCCAAAATCAGACAGAGTGTTGAGACCAGAGAGGCTAAGACCGCATTGACTCAGTGCGGTATTCAGCCTCTCTGGTGTCAAGTCTGATTTTGGAAAAAAAAAAAAAAAATCCAAAATCAGACAGAGTGTTGACACCAGAGAGGCTAAGACCGCATTGACTCAGTGCGGTATTCAGCCTCTCTGGTGTCAAGTCTGATTTTGGAAAAAAAAAAAAAAAATCCAAAATCAGACAGAGTGTTGAGACCAGAGAGGCTAAGACCGCATTGACTCAGTGCGGTATTCAGCCTCTCTGGTGTCAAGTCTGATTTTGGAAAAAAAAAAAAAAAATCCAAAATCAGACAGAGTGTTGACACCAGAGAGGCTAAGACCGCATTGACTCAGTGCGGTATTCAGCCTCTCTGGTGTCAAGTCTGATTTTGGAAAAAAAAAAAAAAAATCCAAAATCAGACAGAGTGTTGAGACCAGAGAGGCTAAGACCGCATTGACTCAGTGCAGTATTCAGCCTCTCTGGTGTCAAGTCTGATTTTGAAAAAAAAAAAAAAAAAATCCAAAATCAGACAGAGTGTTGACACCAGAGAGGCTAAGACCACATTGACTCAGTGCGGTATTCAGCCTCTCTGGTGTCAAGTCTGATTTTGGAAAAAAAAAAATCAAAAATCAAAAATCAGACAGAGTGTTGAGACCAGAGAGGCTAAGACTGCATTGACTCAGTGAAGTATTCAGCCTCTCTGGTGTCAAGTCTGATTTTGAAAAAAAAAAAAAAAAAAATCCAAAATCAGACAGAGTGTTGACACCAGAGAGGCTAAGACTGCATTGACTCAGTGCAGTATTCAGCCTCTCTGGTGTCAAGTCTGATTTTTGAAAAAAAAAAAAAAAAAATCCCAAATCAGACAGAGTGTTGACACCAGAGAGGCTAAGACCGCATTGACTCAGTGCGGTATTCAGCCTCTCTGGTGTCAAGTCTGATTTTGGAAAAAAAAAAAAAAAAAAATCCAAAATCAGACAGAGTGTTGAGACCAGAGAGGCTAAGACTGCATTGACTCAGTGCGGTATTCAGCCTCTCTGGTGTCAAGTCTGATTTTGGAAAAAAAAAAAAAAAATCTAAAATCAGACAGAGTGTTGAGACCAGAGAGGCTAAGACCGCATTGACTCAGTGCAGTATTCAGCCTCTCTGGTGTCAAGTCTGATTTTGGAAAAAAAAAAAAAAAAATCCAAAATCAGACAGAGTGTTGACACCAGAGAGGCTAAGACCGCATTGACTCAGTGCGGTATTCAGCCTCTCTGGTGTCAAGTCTGATTTTGGAAAAAAAAAAAAAAAAATCCAAAATCAGACAGAGTGTTGAGACCAGAGAGGCTAAGACCGCATTGACTCAGTGCGGTATTCAGCCTCTCTGGTGTCAAGTCTGATTTTGGAAAAAAAAAAAAAAAATCCAAAATCAGACAGAGTGTTGACACCAGAGAGGCTAAGACCGCATTGACTCAGTGCTGTATTCAGCCTCTCTGGTGTCAAGTCTGATTTTTGAAAAAAAAAAAAAAAATCCAAAATCAGACAGAGTGTTGAGACCAGAGAGGCTAAGACCGCATTGACTCAGTGCAGTATTCAGCCTCTCTGGTGTCAAGTCTGATTTTGAAAAAAAAAAAAAAAAAATCCAAAATCAGACAGAGTGTTGACACCAGAGAGGCTAAGACCACATTGACTCAGTGCAGTATTCAGCCTCTCTGGTGTCAAGTCTGATTTTGGAAAAAAAAAAATCAAAAATCAAAAATCAGACAGAGTGTTGAGACCAGAGAGGCTAAGACTGCATTGACTCAGTGCAGTATTCAGCCTCTCTGGTGTCAAGTCTGATTTTGGAAAAAAAAAAAAAAAAATCCAAAATCAGACAGAGTGTTGACACCAGAGAGGCTAAGACCGCATTGACTCAGTGCGGTATTCAGCCTCTCTGGTGTCAAGTCTGATTTTGGAAAAAAAAAAAAAAAAATCCAAAATCAGACAGAGTGTTGAGACCAGAGAGGCTAAGACTGCATTGACTCAGTGCGGTATTCAGCCTCTCTGGTGTCAAGTCTGATTTTGGAAAAAAAAAAAAAAAATCTAAAATCAGACAGAGTGTTGACACCAGAGAGGCTAAGACCGCATTGACTCAGTGCGGTATTCAGCCTCTCTGGTGTCAAGTCTGATTTTGGAAAAAAAAAAAAAAAATCCAAAATCAGACAGAGTGTTGAGACCAGAGAGGCTAAGACCGCATTGACTCAGTGCAGTATTCAGCCTCTCTGGTGTCAAGTCTGATTTTGGAAAAAAAAAAAAAAAAATCCAAAATCAGACAGAGTGTTGAGACCAGAGAGGCTAAGACCGCATTGACTCAGTGCGGTATTCAGCCTCTCTGGTGTCAAGTCTGATTTTGGAAAAAAAAAAAAAAAATCCAAAATCAGACAGAGTGTTGACACCAGAGAGGCTAAGACCGCATTGACTCAGTGCGGTATTCAGCCTCTCTGGTGTCAAGTCTGATTTTTGAAAAAAAAAAAAAAAATCCAAAATCAGACAGAGTGTTGAGACCAGAGAGGCTAAGACCGCATTGACTCAGTGCAGTATTCAGCCTCTCTGGTGTCAAGTCTGATTTTGAAAAAAAAAAAAAAAAAATCCAAAATCAGACAGAGTGTTGACACCAGAGAGGCTAAGACCACATTGACTCAGTGCAGTATTCAGCCTCTCTGGTGTCAAGTCTGATTTTGGAAAAAAAAAAAAAAAAAATCAAAAATCAGACAGAGTGTTGAGACCAGAGAGGCTAAGACTGCATTGACTCAGTGCAGTATTCAGCCTCTCTGGTGTCAAGTCTGATTTTGGAAAAAAAAAAAAAAAAATCCAAAATCAGACAGAGTGTTGACACCAGAGAGGCTAAGACCGCATTGACTCAGTGCGGTATTCAGCCTCTCTGGTGTCAAGTCTGATTTTGGAAAAAAAAAAAAAAAAAATCCAAAATCAGACAGAGTGTTGAGACCAGAGAGGCTAAGACTGCATTGACTCAGTGCGGTATTCAGCCTCTCTGGTGTCAAGTCTGATTTTGGAAAAAAAAAAAAAAAATCTAAAATCAGACAGAGTGTTGACACCAGAGAGGCTAAGACCGCATTGACTCAGTGCGGTATTCAGCCTCTCTGGTGTCAAGTCTGATTTTGGAAAAAAAAAAAAAAAATCCAAAATCAGACAGAGTGTTGAGACCAGAGAGGCTAAGACCGCATTGACTCAGTGCAGTATTCAGCCTCTCTGGTGTCAAGTCTGATTTTGGAAAAAAAAAAAAAAAAAAATCCAAAATCAGACAGAGTGTTGACACCAGAGAGGCTAAGACCGCATTGACTCAGTGCGGTATTCAGCCTCTCTGGTGTCAAGTCGGATTTTGGAAAAAAAAAAAAAAAAATCCAAAATCAGACAGAGCGTTGAGACCAGAGAGGCTAAGACCGCATTGACTCAGTGCGGTATTCAGCCTCTCTGGTGTCAAGTCTGATTTTGGAAAAAAAAATAAAAAATAAAAAATCAGACAGAGTGTTGACACCAGAGAGGCTAAGACTGCATTGACTCAGTGCGGTTTTCAGCCTCTCTGGTGTCAAGTCTGATTTTGAAAAAAAAAAAAAAAATCCAAAATCAGACAGAGTGTTGAGACCAGAGAGGCTAAGACCGCATTGACTCAGTGCAGTATTCAGCCTCACTGGTGTCAAGTCTGATTTTGAAAAAAAAAAAAAAAAAATCCAAAATCAGACAGAGTGTTGACACCAGAGAGGCTAAGACCGCATTGACTCAGTGCGGTATTCAGCCTCTCTGGTGTCAAGTCTGATTTTGGAAAAAAAAAAAAAAAATCCAAAATCAGACAGAGTGTTGAGACCAGAGAGGCTAAGACCGCATTGACTCAGTGCAGTATTCAGCCTCTCTGGTGTCAAGTCTGATTTAAAAAAAAAAAAAAAAAATCCAAAATCAGACAGAGTGTTGACACCAGAGAGGCTAAGACCACATTGACTCAGTGCGGTATTCAGCCTCTCTGGTGTCAAGTCTGATTTTGGAAAAAAAAAAATCAAAAATCAAAAATCAGACAGAGTGTTGAGACCAGAGAGGCTAAGACTGCATTGACTCAGTGCAGTATTCAGCCTCTCTGGTGTCAAGTCTGATTTTGAAAAAAAAAAAAAAAAAATCCAAAATCAGACAGAGTGTTGACACCAGAGAGGCTAAGACCACATTGACTCAGTGCGGTATTCAGCCTCTCTGGTGTCAAGTCTGATTTTGGAAAAAAAAAAATCAAAAATCAAAAATCAGACAGAGTGTTGAGACCAGAGAGGCTAAGACTGCATTGACTCAGTGCAGTATTCAGCCTCTCTGGTGTCAAGTCTGATTTTGGGAAAAAAAAAAAAAAAAATCCCAAATCAGACAGAGTGTTGACACCAGAGAGGCTAAGACCGCATTGACTCAGTGCGGTATTCAGCCTCTCTGGTGTCAAGTCTGATTTTGGAAAAAAAAAAAAAAAAAATCCAAAATCAGACAGAGTGTTGAGACCAGAGAGGCTAAGACTGCATTGACTCAGTGCGGTATTCAGCCTCTCTGGTGTCAAGTCTGATTTTGGAAAAAAAAAAAAAAAATCTAAAATCAGACAGAGTGTTGAGACCAGAGAGGCTAAGACCGCATTGACTCAGTGCAGTATTCAGCCTCTCTGGTGTCAAGTCTGATTTTGGAAAAAAAAAAAAAAAAATCCAAAATCAGACAGAGTGTTGACACCAGAGAGGCTAAGACCGCATTGACTCAGTGCGGTATTCAGCCTCTCTGGTGTCAAGTCTGATTTTGGAAAAAAAAAAAAAAAATCTAAAATCAGACAGAGTGTTGAGACCAGAGAGGCTAAGACCGCATTGACTCAGTGCGGTATTCAGCCTCTCTGGTGTCAAGTCTGATTTTAGAAAAAAAAAAAAAAAATCCAAAATCAGACAGAGTGTTGACACCAGAGAGGCTAAGACCGCATTGACTCAGTGCGGTATTCAGCCTCTCTGGTGTCAAGTCTGATTTTGGAAAAAAAAAAAAAAAATCCAAAATCAGACAGAGTGTTGAGACCAGAGAGGCTAAGACCGCATTGACTCAGTGCAGTATTCAGCCTCTCTGGTGTCAAGTCTGATTTTGAAAAAAAAAAAAAAAAAATCCAAAATCAGACAGAGTGTTGACACCAGAGAGGCTAAGACCACATTGACTCAGTGCAGTATTCAGCCTCTCTGGTGTCAAGTCTGATTTTGGAAAAAAAAAAAAAAAATCAAAAATCAGACAGAGTGTTGAGACCAGAGAGGCTAAGACTGCATTGACTCAGTGCAGTATTCAGCCTCTCTGGTGTCAAGTCTGATTTTGGAAAAAAAAAAAAAAAAATCCAAAATCAGACAGAGTGTTGACACCAGAGAGGCTAAGACCGCATTGACTCAGTGCGGTATTCAGCCTCTCTGGTGTCAAGTCTGATTTTGGAAAACAAAAAAAAAAAATCCAAAATCAGACAGAGTGTTGAGACCAGAGAGGCTAAGACTGCATTGACTCAGTGCGGTATTCAGCCTCTCTGGTGTCAAGTCTGATTTTGGAAAAAAAAAAAAAAAATCTAAAATCAGACAGAGTGTTGACACCAGAGAGGCTAAGACCGCATTGACTCAGTGCGGTATTCAGCCTCTCTGGTGTCAAGTCTGATTTTGGAAAAAAAAAAAAAAAATCCAAAATCAGACAGAGTGTTGAGACCAGAGAGGCTAAGACCGCATTGACTCAGTGCAGTATTCAGCCTCTCTGGTGTCAAGTCTGATTTTGGAAAAAAAAAAAAAAAAATCCAAAATCAGACAGAGTGTTGACACCAGAGAGGCTAAGACCGCATTGACTCAGTGCGGTATTCAGCCTCTCTGGTGTCAAGTCGGATTTTGGAAAAAAAAAAAAAAAAATCCAAAATCAGACAGAGCGTTGAGACCAGAGAGGCTAAGACCGCATTGACTCAGTGCGGTATTCAGCCTCTCTGGTGTCAAGTCTGATTTTGGAAAAAAAAATAAAAAATAAAAAATCAGACAGAGTGTTGACACCAGAGAGGCTAAGACTGCATTGACTCAGTGCGGTTTTCAGCCTCTCTGGTGTCAAGTCTGATTTTGAAAAAAAAAAAAAAAAAATCCAAAATCAGACAGAGTGTTGAGACCAGAGAGGCTAAGACCGCATTGACTCAGTGCGGTATTCAGCCTCTCTGGTGTCAAGTCTGATTTTGGAAAAAAAAAAAAAAAATCCAAAATCAGACAGAGTGTTGACACCAGAGAGGCTAAGACCGCATTGACTCAGTGCGGTATTCAGCCTCTCTGGTGTCAAGTCTGATTTTGGAAAAAAAAAAATCAAAAATCAAAAATCAGACAGAGTGTTGAGACCAGAGAGGCTAAGACCGCATTGACTCAGTGCGGTATTCAGCCTCTCTGGTCTGATTTTGAAAAAAAAAAAAAAAAATCCAAAATCAGACAGAGTGTTGACACCAGAGAGGCTAAGACCGCATTGACTCAGTGCGGTATTCAGCCTCTCTGGTGTCAAGTCTGATTTTGGAAAAAAAAAAAAAAAATCTAAAATCAGACAGAGTGTTGACACCAGAGAGGCTAAGACCACATTGACTCAGTGCGGTATTCAGCCTCTCTGGTGTCAAGTCTGATTTTGGAAAAAAAAAAAAAAAATCCAAAATCAGACAGTGTTGAGACCAGAGAGGCTAAGACCGCATTGACTCAGTGCGGTATTCAGCCTCTCTGGTGTCAAGTCTGATTTTGGAAAAAAAAAAAAAAAATCTAAAATCAGACAGAGTGTTGACACCAGAGAGGCTAAGACCGCATTGACTCAGTGCGGTATTCAGCCTCTCTGGTGTCAAGTCTGATTTTGGAAAAAAAAAAAAAAAATCCAAAATCAGACAGAGTGTTGAGACCAGAGAGGCTAAGACCGCATTGACTCAGTGCAGTATTCAGCCTCTCTGGTGTCAAGTCTGATTTTGGAAAAAAAAAAAAAAAAATCCAAAATCAGACAGAGTGTTGACACCAGAGAGGCTAAGACCGCATTGACTCAGTGCGGTATTCAGCCTCTCTGGTGTCAAGTCTGATTTTGGAAAAAAAAAAAAAAAATCCAAAATCAGACAGAGTGTTGAGACCAGAGAGGCTAAGACCGCATTGACTCAGTGCAGTATTCAGCCTCTCTGGTGTCAAGTCTGATTTTGGAAAAAAAAAAAAAAAAATCCAAAATCAGACAGAGTGTTGACACCAGAGAGGCTAAGACCGCATTGACTCAGTGCGGTATTCAGCCTCTCTGGTGTCAAGTCGGATTTTGGAAAAAAAAAAAAAAAATCCAAAATCAGACAGAGCGTTGAGACCAGAGAGGCTAAGACCGCATTGACTCAGTGCGGTATTCAGCCTCTCTGGTGTCAAGTCTGATTTTGGAAAAAAAAAATAAAAATAAAAAATCAGACAGAGTGTTGACACCAGAGAGGCTAAGACTGCATTGACTCAGTGCGGTATTCAGCCTCTCTGGTGTCAAGTCTGATTTTGAAAAAAAAAAAAAAAAAATCCAAAATCAGACAGAGTGTTGAGACCAGAGAGGCTAAGACCGCATTGACTCAGTGCGGTATTCAGCCTCTCTGGTGTCAAGTCTGATTTTGGAAAAAAAAAAATCAAAAATCAAAAATCAAACAGAGTGTTGAGACCAGAGAGGCTAAGACCGCATTGACTCAGTGCGGTATTCAGCCTCTCTGGTGTCAAGTCTGATTTTGGAAAAAAAAAAATCAAAAATCAAAAATCAAACAGAGTGTTGAGACCAGAGAGGCTAAGACTGCATTGACTCAGTGCGGTATTCAGCCTCTCTGGTGTCAAGTCTGATTTTGGAAAAAAAAAAAAAAAAATCCAAAATCAGACAGAGTGTTGAGACCAGAGAGGCTAAGACCGCATTGACTCAGTGCGGTATTCAGCCTATCTGGTGTCAAGTCTGATTTTGGAAAAAAAAAAAAAAAATCCAAAATCAGACAGAGTGTTGACACCAGAGAGGCTAAGACCGCATTGACTCAGTGCGGTATTCAGCCTCTCTGGTGTCAAGTCTGATTTTGGAAAAAAAAAAAAAAAAATCCAAAATCAGACAGAGTGTTGAGACCAGAGAGGCTAAGACCGCATTGACTCAGTGCGGTACTCAGCCTCTCTGGTGTCAAGTCTGATTTTGAAAAAGAAAAAAAAAAAAAAAATCCAAAATCAGACAGAGTGTTGAGACCAGAGAGGCTAAGACCGCATTGACTCAGTGCTGTATTCAGCCTCTCTGGTGTCAAGTCTGATTTTGGAAAAAAAAAAAAAAAAAAAAAAAATCAGACAGAGTGTTGACACCAGAGAGGCTAAGACCGCATTGACTCAGTGCGGTATTCAGCCTCTCTGGTGTCAAGTCTGATTTTGGAAAAAAAAAAAAAAAATCCAAAATCAGACAGAGTGTTGACACCAGAGAGGCTAAGACCACATTGACTCAGTGCGGTATTCAGCCTCTCTGGTGTCAAGTCTGATTTTGGAAAAAAAAAAAAAAAAAATCAAAAATCAGACAGAGTGTTGAGACCAGAGAGGCTAAGACTGCATTGACTCAGTGCAGTATTCAGCCTCTCTGGTGTCAAGTCTGATTTTGGAAAAAAAAAAAAAAAAATCCAAAATCAGACAGAGTGTTGACACCAGAGAGGCTAAGACCGCATTGACTCAGTGCGGTATTCAGCCTCTCTGGTGTCAAGTCGGATTTTGGAAAAAAAAAAAAAAAATCCAAAATCAGACAGAGCGTTGAGACCAGAGAGGCTAAGACCGCATTGACTCAGTGCGGTATTCAGCCTCTCTGGTGTCAAGTCTGATTTTGGAAAAAAAAATAAAAAATAAAAAATCAGACAGAGTGTTGACACCAGAGAGGCTAAGACTGCATTGACTCAGTGCGGTATTCAGCCTCTCTGGTGTCAAGTCTGATTTTGAAAAAAAAAAAAAAAAAATCCAAAATCAGACAGAGTGTTGAGACCAGAGAGGCTAAGACCGCATTGACTCAGTGCAGTATTCAGCCTCTCTGGTGTCAAGTCTGATTTTGGAAAAAAAAAAATCAAAAATCAAAAATCAAACAGAGTGTTGAGACCAGAGAGGCTAAGACCGCATTGACTCAGTGCGGTATTCAGCCTCTCTGGTCTGATTTTGGAAAAAAAAAAAAAAAATCCAAAATCAGACAGAGTGTTGACACCAGAGAGGCTAAGACCGCATTGACTCAGTGCGGTATTCAGCCTCTCTGGTGTCAAGTCTGATTTTGGAAAAAAAAAAAAAAAAATCCAAAATCAGACAGAGTGTTGAGACCAGAGAGGCTAAGACCGCATTGACTCAGTGCGGTATTCAGCCTCTCTGGTGTCAAGTCTGATTTTGGAAAAAAAAAAAAAAAATCCAAAATCAGACAGAGTGTTGACACCAGAGAGGCTAAGACCGCATTGACTCAGTGCGGTATTCAGCCTCTCTGGTGTCAAGTCTGATTTTGGAAAAAAAAAAAAAAAAATCCAAAATCAGACAGAGTGTTGAGACCAGAGAGGCTAAGACCGAATTGACTCAGTGCGGTACTCAGCCTCTCTGGTGTCAAGTCTGATTTTGAAAAAGAAAAAAAAAAAAAAAATCCAAAATCAGACAGAGTGTTGAGACCAGAGAGGCTAAGACCGCATTGACTCAGTGCTGTATTCAGCCTCTCTGGTGTCAAGTCTGATTTTGGAAAAAAAAAAAAAAAAAAAAAAAATCAGACAGAGTGTTGACACCAGAGAGGCTAAGACCGCATTGACTCAGTGCGGTATTCAGCCTCTCTGGTGTCAAGTCTGATTTTGGAAAAAAAAAAAAAAAAATCCAAAATCAGACAGAGTGTTGACACCAGAGAGGCTAAGACCGCATTGACTCAGTGCGGTATTCAGCCTCTCTGGTGTCAAGTCTGATTTTGGAAAAAAAAAAAGAAAAATCCAAAATCAGACAGAGTGTTGAGACCAGAGAGGCTAAGACCGCATTGACTCAGTGCAGTATTCAGCCTCTCTGGTGTCAAGTCTGATTTTGGAAAAAAAAAAAAAAAAAATCCAAAATCAGACAGAGTGTTGACACCAGAGAGGCTAAGACCGCATTGACTCAGTGCGATATTCAGCCTCTCTGGTGTCAAGTCTGATTTTGGAAAAAAAAAAAAAAAAATCCAAAATCAGACAGAGTGTTGAGACCATAGAGGCTAAGACCGCATTGACTCAGTGCGGTATTCAGCCTCTCTGGTGTCAAGTCTGATTTTGGAAAAAAAAAAAAAAAAAAAAAAATCTGACAGAGTGTTGACACCAGAGAGGCTAAGACCGCATTGACTCAGTGCGGTATTCAGCCTCTCTGGTGTCAAGTCTGATTTTGGAAAAAAAAAAAAAATCCAAAATCAGACAGAGTGTTGAGACCAGAGAGGCTAAGACCGCATTGACTCAGTGTGGTATTCAGCCTCTCTGGTGTCAAGTCTGATTTTGGAAAAAAAAAAAAAAATCCAAAATCAGACAGAGTGTTGACACCAGAGAGGCTAAGACCGCATTGACTCAGTGCGGTATTCAGCCTCTCTGGTGTCAAGTCTGATTTTGGAAAAAAAAAAAAAAAAAATCCAAAATCAGACAGAGTGTTGACACCAGAGAGGCTAAGACCGCATTGACTCAGTGTGGTATTCAGCCTCTCTGGTGTCAAGTCTGATTTTGGAAAAAAAAAAAAAAAAAATCCAAAATCAGACAGAGTGTTGAGACCAGAGAGGCTAAGACCGCATTGACTCAGTGCGGTATTCAGCCTCTCTGGTTTCAAGTCTGATTTTGGAAAAAAAAAAAAAAAATCCAAAATCAGACAGAGTGTTGAGACCAGAGAGGCTAAGACCGCATTGACTCAGTGCGGTATTCAGCCTCTCTGGTGTCAAGTCGGATTTTGGAAAAAAAAAAAAAAAATCCAAAATCAGACAGAGCGTTGAGACCAGAGAGGCTAAGACCACATTGACTCAGTGCGGTATTCAGCCTCTCTGGTGTCAAGTCTGATTTTGGAAAAAAAAAAAAAAAAAAAAAAATCAGACAGAGTGTTGACACCAGAGAGGCTAAGACTGCATTGACTCAGTGCGGTATTCAGCCTCTCTGGTGTCAAGTCTGATTTTGAAAAAAAAAAAAAAAAAATCCAAAATCAGACAGAGTGTTGAGACCAGAGAGGCTAAGACCGCATTGACTCAGTGCAGTATTCAGCCTCTCTGGTGTCAAGTCTGATTTTGGAAAAAAAAAAAATCAAAAATCAAAAATCAAACAGAGTGTTGAGACCAGAGAGGCTAAGACCGCATTGACTCAGTGCGGTATTCAGCCTCTCTGGTCTGATTTTGGAAAAAAAAAAAAAAAATCCAAAATCAGACAGAGTGTTGACACCAGAGAGGCTAAGACCGCATTGACTCAGTGCGGTATTCAGCCTCTCTGGTGTCAAGTCTGATTTTGGAAAAAAAAAAAAAAAAATCCAAAATCAGACAGAGTGTTGAGACCAGAGAGGCTAAGACCGCATTGACTCAGTGCGGTATTCAGCCTCTCTGGTGTCAAGTCTGATTTTGGAAAAAAAAAAAAAAAATCCAAAATCAGACAGAGTGTTGACACCAGAGAGGCTAAGACCGCATTGACTCAGTGCGGTATTCAGCCTCTCTGGTGTCAAGTCTGATTTTGAAAAAAAAAAAAAAAAAATCCAAAATCAGACAGAGTGTTGAGACCAGAGAGGCTAAGACCGAATTGACTCAGTGCGGTACTCAGCCTCTCTGGTGTCAAGTCTGATTTTGAAAAAGAAAAAAAAAAAAAAAATCCAAAATCAGACAGAGTGTTGAGACCAGAGAGGCTAAGACCGCATTGACTCAGTGCTGTATTCAGCCTCTCTGGTGTCAAGTCTGATTTTGGAAAAAAAAAAAAAAAAAAAAAAAATCAGACAGAGTGTTGACACCAGAGAGGCTAAGACCGCATTGACTCAGTGCGGTATTCAGCCTCTCTGGTGTCAAGTCTGATTTTGGAAAAAAAAAAAAAAATCCAAAATCAGACAGAGTGTTGACACCAGAGAGGCTAAGACCGCATTGACTCAGTGCGGTATTCAGCCTCTCTGGTGTCAAGTCTGATTTTGGAAAAAAAAAAATCAAAAATCAAAAATCAGACAGAGTGTTGAGACCAGAGAGGCTAAGACCGCATTGACTCAGTGCGGTATTCAGCCTCTCTGGTCTGATTTTGAAAAAAAAAAAAAAAAATCCAAAATCAGACAGAGTGTTGACACCAGAGAGGCTAAGACCGCATTGACTCAGTGCGGTATTCAGCCTCTCTGGTGTGAAGTCTGATTTTGGAAAAAAAAAAAAAAAATCTAAAATCAGACAGAGTGTTGACACCAGAGAGGCTAAGACCACATTGACTCAGTGCGGTATTCAGCCTCTCTGGTGTCAAGTCTGATTTTGGAAAAAAAAAAAAAAAATCCAAAATCAGACAGAGTGTTGAGACCAGAGAGGCTAAGACCGCATTGACTCAGTGCGGTATTCAGCCTCTCTGGTGTCAAGTCTGATTTTGGAAAAAAAAAAAAAAAGTCTAAAATCAGACAGAGTGTTGACACCAGAGAGGCTAAGACCGCATTGACTCAGTGCGGTATTCAGCCTCTCTGGTGTCAAGTCTGATTTTGGAAAAAAAAAAAAAAAATCCAAAATCAGACAGAGTGTTGAGACCAGAGAGGCTAAGACCGCATTGACTCAGTGCAGTATTCAGCCTCTCTGGTGTCAAGTCTGATTTTTGAAAAAAAAAAAAAAAAATCCAAAATCAGACAGAGTGTTGACACCAGAGAGGCTAAGACCGCATTGACTCAGTGCGGTATTCAGCCTCTCTGGTGTCAAGTCTGATTTTGGAAAAAAAAAAAAAAAATCCAAAATCAGACAGAGTGTTGAGACCAGAGAGGCTAAGACCGCATTGACTCAGTGCAGTATTCAGCCTCTCTGGTGTCAAGTCTGATTTTGGAAAAAAAAAAAAAAAAATCCAAAATCAGACAGAGTGTTGACACCAGAGAGGCTAAGACCGCATTGACTCACTGCGGTATTCAGCCTCTCTGGTGTCAAGTCGGATTTTGGAAAAAAAAAAAAAAAATCCAAAATCAGACAGAGCGTTGAGACCAGAGAGGCTAAGACCGCATTGACTCAGTGCGGTATTCAGCCTCTCTGGTGTCAAGTCTGATTTTGGAAAAAAAAAAATAAAAATAAAAAATCAGACAGAGTGTTGACACCAGAGAGGCTAAGACTGCATTGACTCAGTGCGGTATTCAGCCTCTCTGGTGTCAAGTCTGATTTTGAAAAAAAAAAAAAAAAAATCCAAAATCAGACAGAGTGTTGAGACCAGAGAGGCTAAGACCGCATTGACTCAGTGCGGTATTCAGCCTCTCTGGTGTCAAGTCTGATTTTGGAAAAAAAAAAATCAAAAATCAAAAATCAAACAGAGTGTTGAGACCAGAGAGGCTAAGACCGCATTGACTCAGTGCGGTATTCAGCCTCTCTGGTGTCAAGTCTGATTTTGGAAAAAAAAAAATCAAAAATCAAAAATCAAACAGAGTGTTGAGACCAGAGAGGCTAAGACTGCATTGACTCAGTGCGGTATTCAGCCTCTCTGGTGTCAAGTCTGATTTTGGAAAAAAAAAAAAAAAAATCCAAAATCAGACAGAGTGTTGAGACCAGAGAGGCTAAGACCGCATTGACTCAGTGCGGTATTCAGCCTCTCTGGTGTCAAGTCTGATTTTGGAAAAAAAAAAAAAAAATCCAAAATCAGACAGAGTGTTGACACCAGAGAGGCTAAGACCGCATTGACTCAGTGCGGTATTCAGCCTCTCTGGTGTCAAGTCTGATTTTGGAAAAAAAAAAAAAAAAATCCAAAATCAGACAGAGTGTTGAGACCAGAGAGGCTAAGACCGCATTGACTCAGTGCGGTACTCAGCCTCTCTGGTGTCAAGTCTGATTTTGAAAAAGAAAAAAAAAAAAAAAATCCAAAATCAGACAGAGTGTTGAGACCAGAGAGGCTAAGACCGCATTGACTCAGTGCTGTATTCAGCCTCTCTGGTGTCAAGTCTGATTTTGGAAAAAAAAAAAAAAAAAAAAAAAATCAGACAGAGTGTTGACACCAGAGAGGCTAAGACCGCATTGACTCAGTGCGGTATTCAGCCTCTCTGGTGTCAAGTCTGATTTTGGAAAAAAAAAAAAAAAATCCAAAATCAGACAGAGTGTTGACACCAGAGAGGCTAAGACCACATTGACTCAGTGCGGTATTCAGCCTCTCTGGTGTCAAGTCTGATTTTGGAAAAAAAAAAAAAAAAAATCAAAAATCAGACAGAGTGTTGAGACCAGAGAGGCTAAGACTGCATTGACTCAGTGCAGTATTCAGCCTCTCTGGTGTCAAGTCTGATTTTGGAAAAAAAAAAAAAAAAATCCAAAATCAGACAGAGTGTTGACACCAGAGAGGCTAAGACCGCATTGACTCAGTGCGGTATTCAGCCTCTCTGGTGTCAAGTCGGATTTTGGAAAAAAAAAAAAAAAATCCAAAATCAGACAGAGCGTTGAGACCAGAGAGGCTAAGACCGCATTGACTCAGTGCGGTATTCAGCCTCTCTGGTGTCAAGTCTGATTTTGGAAAAAAAAATAAAAAATAAAAAATCAGACAGAGTGTTGACACCAGAGAGGCTAAGACTGCATTGACTCAGTGCGGTATTCAGCCTCTCTGGTGTCAAGTCTGATTTTGAAAAAAAAAAAAAAAAAAATCCAAAATCAGACAGAGTGTTGAGACCAGAGAGGCTAAGACCGCATTGACTCAGTGCAGTATTCAGCCTCTCTGGTGTCAAGTCTGATTTTGGAAAAAAAAAAATCAAAAATCAAAAATCAAACAGAGTGTTGAGACCAGAGAGGCTAAGACCGCATTGACTCAGTGCGGTATTCAGCCTCTCTGGTCTGATTTTGGAAAAAAAAAAAAAAAATCCAAAATCAGACAGAGTGTTGACACCAGAGAGGCTAAGACCGCATTGACTCAGTGCGGTATTCAGCCTCTCTGGTGTCAAGTCTGATTTTGGAAAAAAAAAAAAAAAAATCCAAAATCAGACAGAGTGTTGAGACCAGAGAGGCTAAGACCGCATTGACTCAGTGCGGTATTCAGCCTCTCTGGTGTCAAGTCTGATTTTGGAAAAAAAAAAAAAAATCCAAAATCAGACAGAGTGTTGACACCAGAGAGGCTAAGACCGCATTGACTCAGTGCGGTATTCAGCCTCTCTGGTGTCAAGTCTGATTTTGGAAAAAAAAAAAAAAAAATCCAAAATCAGACAGAGTGTTGAGACCAGAGAGGCTAAGACCGCATTGACTCAGTGCGGTACTCAGCCTCTCTGGTGTCAAGTCTGATTTTGGAAAAAAAAAAAAAAAAAATCCAAAATCAGACAGAGTGTTGACACCAGAGAGGCTAAGACCGCATTGACTCAGTGCGGTATTCAGCCTCTCTGGTGTCAAGTCTGATTTTGGAAAAAAAAAAAAAAAAATCCAAAATCAGACAGAGTGTTGAGACCATAGAGGCTAAGACCGCATTGACTCAGTGCGGTATTCAGCCTCTCTGGTGTCAAGTCTGATTTTGGAAAAAAAAAAAAAAAAAAAAAAATCTGACAGAGTGTTGACACCAGAGAGGCTAAGACCGCATTGACTCAGTGCGGTATTCAGCCTCTCTGGTGTCAAGTCTGATTTCGGAAAAAAAAAAAAAATCCAAAATCAGACAGAGTGTTGAGACCAGAGAGGCTAAGACCGCATTGACTCAGTGCGGTATTCAGCCTCTCTGGTGTCAAGTCTGATTTTGGAAAAAAAAAAAAAAATCCAAAATCAGACAGAGTGTTGACACCAGAGAGGCTAAGACCGCATTGACTCAGTGCGGTATTCAGCCTCTCTGGTGTCAAGTCTGATTTTGGAAAAAAAAAAAAAAAAAATCCAAAATCAGACAGAGTGTTGACACCAGAGAGGCTAAGACCGCATTGACTCAGTGTGGTATTCAGCCTCTCTGGTGTCAAGTCTGATTTTGGAAAAAAAAAAAAAAAAAAAATCCAAAATCAGACAGAGTGTTGAGACCAGAGAGGCTAAGACCGCATTGACTCAGTGCGGTATTCAGCCTCTCTGGTTTCAAGTCTGATTTTGGAAAAAAAAAAAAAAAAATCCAAAATCAGACAGAGTGTTGAGACCAGAGAGGCTAAGACCGCATTGACTCAGTGCGGTATTCAGCCTCTCTGGTGTCAAGTCTGATTTTGGAAAAAAAAAAAAAAATCCAAAATCAGACAGAGTGTTGAGACCAGAGAGGCTAAGACCGCATTGACTCAGTGCGGTATTCAGCCTCTCTGGTGTCAAGTCTGATTTTGGAAAAAAAAAAAAAAAAAATCCAAAATCAGACAGAGTGTTGACACCAGAGAGGCTAAGACCGCATTGACTCAGTGTGGTATTCAGCCTCTCTGGTGTCAAGTCTGATTTTGGAAAAAAAAAAAAAAAAAAATCCAAAATCAGACAGAGTGTTGAGACCAGAGAGGCTAAGACCGCATTGACTCAGTGCGGTATTCAGCCTCTCTGGTGTCAAGTCTGATTTTGGAAAAAAAAAAAAAAAATCCAAAATCAGACAGAGTGTTGAGACCAGAGAGGCTAAGACCGCATTGACTCAGTGCGGTATTCAGCCTCTCTGGTGTCAAGTCTGATTTTGGAAAAAAAAAAAAAAATCCAAAATCAGACAGAGTGTTGAGACCAGAGAGGCTAAGACCGCATTGACTCAGTGCGGTATTCAGCCTCTCTGGTGTCAAGTCTGATTTTTGAAAAAAAAAAAAAAAAAAATTAAAATCAGACAGAGTGTTGACACCAGAGAGGCTAAGACCGCATTGACTCAGTGTGGTATTCAGCCTCTCTGGTGTCAAGTCTGATTTTGGAAAAAAAAATAAAAATCCAAAATCAGACAGAGTGTTGACACCAGAGAGGCTAAGACCGCATTGACTCAGTGCGGTATTCAGCCTCTCTGGTGTCAAGTCTGATTTTGGAAAAAAAAAAAAAAAATCCAAAATCAGACAGAGTGTTGACACCAGAGAGGCTAAGACCGCATTGACTCAGTGTGGTATTCAGCCTCTCTGGTGTCAAGTCTGATTTTGGAAAAAAAAAAAAAAAATCCAAAATCAGACAGAGTGTTGACACCAGAGAGGCTAAGACCGCATTGACTCAGTGCGGTATTCAGCCTCTCTGGTGTCAAGTCTGATTTTGGAAAAAAAAAAATCTAAAATCTAAAATCAGACAGAGTGTTGACACCAGAGAGGCTAAGACCGCATTGACTCAGTGCGGTATTCAGCCTCTCTGGTGTCAAGTCTGATTTTGGAAAAAAAAAAATCAAAAATCAAAAATCAGACAGAGTGTTGAGACCAGAGAGGCTAAGACCGCATTGACTCAGTGCGGTATTCAGCCTCTCTGGTCTGATTTTGGAAAAAAAAAAAAAAAATCCAAAATCAGACAGAGTGTTGACACCAGAGAGGCTAAGACCGCATTGACTCAGTGCGGTATTCAGCCTCTCTGGTGTCAAGTCTGATTTTGGAAAAAAAAAAAAAAAAATCCAAAATCAGACAGAGTGTTGAGACCAGAGAGGCTAAGACCGCATTGACTCAGTGCGGTATTCAGCCTCTCTGGTGTCAAGTCTGATTTTGGAAAAAAAAAAAAAAAATCCAAAATCAGACAGAGTGTTGACACCAGAGAGGCTAAGACTGCATTGACTCAGTGCGGTATTCAGCCTCTCTGGTGTCAAGTCTGATTTTGGAAAAAAAAAAAAAAAAATCCAAAATCAGACAGAGTGTTGAGACCAGAGAGGCTAAGACCGCATTGACTCAGTGCGTACTCAGCCTCTCTGGTGTCAAGTCTGATTTTGAAAAAGAAAAAAAAAAAAAAAATCCAAAATCAGACAGAGTGTTGAGACCAGAGAGGCTAAGACCGCATTGACTCAGTGCTGTATTCAGCCTCTCTGGTGTCAAGTCTGATTTTGGAAAAAAAAAAAAAAAATCCAAAATCAGACAGAGTGTTGACACCAGAGAGGCTAAGCCCGCATTGACTCAGTGCGGTATTCAGCCTCTCTGGTCTGATTTTGGAAAAAAAAAAAAAAATCCAAAATCAGACAGAGTGTTGACACCAGAGAGGCTAAGACCGCATTGACTCAGTGCGGTATTCAGCCTCTCTGGTGTCAAGTCTGATTTTGGAAAAAAAAAAAAAAAAATCCAAAATCAGACAGAGTGTTGAGACCAGAGAGGCTAAGACCGCATTGACTCAGTGCGGTATTCAGCCTCTCTGGTGTCAAGTCTGATTTTGGAAAAAAAAAAAAAAAAATCCAAAATCAGACAGAGTGTTGACACCAGAGAGGCTAAGACCGCATTGACTCAGTGCGGTATTGAGCCTCTCTGGTGTCAAGTCTGATTTTGGAAAAAAAAAAAAAAAAATCCAAAATCAGACAGAGTGTTGAGACCAGAGAGGCTAAGACCGCATTGACTCAGTGCGGTATTCAGCCTCTCTGGTGTCAAGTCTGATTTTGGAAAAAAAAAAAAAAAATCCAAAATCAGACAGAGTGTTGACACCAGAGAGGCTAAGACCGCATTGACTCAGTGCGGTATTCAGCCTCTCTGGTGTCAAGTCTGATTTTGGAAAAAAAAAAAAAAAATCCAAAATCAGACAGAGTGTTGAGACCAGAGAGGCTAAGACCGCATTGACTCAGTGCAGTATTCAGCCTCTCTGGTGTCAAGTCTGATTTTGAAAAAAAAAAAAAAAAAAATCCAAAATCAGACAGAGTGTTGACACCAGAGAGGCTAAGACCGCATTGACTCAGTGCGGTATTCAGCCTCTCTGGTGTCGTCTGATTTTGGAAAAAAAAAAAAAAAAAATCCAAAATCAGACAGAGTGTTGAGACCAGAGAGGCTAAGACTGCATTGACTCAGTGCAGTATTCAGCCTCTCTGGTGTCAAGTCTGATTTTGGAAAAAAAAAAAAAAAAATCCAAAATCAGACAGAGTGTTGAGACCAGAGAGGCTAAGACCGCATTGACTCAGTGCGGTATTCAGCCTCTCTGGTGTCAAGTCTGATTTTGGAAAAAAAAATAAAAAATCCAAAATCAGACAGAGTGTTGACACCAGAGAGGCTAAGACCGCATTGACTCAGTGCGGTATTCAGCCTCTCTGGTGTCAAGTCTGATTTTGGAAAAAAAAAAATCTAAAATCTAAAATCAGACAGAGTGTTGACACCAGAGAGGCTAAGACCGCATTGACTCAGTACGGTATTCAGCCTCTCTGGTGTCAAGTCTGATTTTGGAAAAAAAAAAAATCAAAAATCAAAAATCAGACAGAGTGTTGAGACCAGAGAGGCTAAGACCGCATTGACTCAGTGCGGTATTCAGCCTCTCTGGTCTGATTTTGAAAAAAAAAAAAAAAAATCCAAAATCAGACAGAGTGTTGACACCAGAGAGGCTAAGACCGCATTGACTCAGTGCGGTATTCAGCCTCTCTGGTGTCAAGTCTGATTTTGGAAAAAAAAAAAAAAAAAATCCAAAATCAGACAGAGTGTTGAGACCAGAGAGGCTAAGACCGCATTGACTCAGTGCGGTATTCAGCCTCTCTGGTGTCAAGTCTGATTTTGGAAAAAAAAAAAAAAAATCCAAAATCAGACAGAGTGTTGACACCAGAGAGGCTAAGACCGCATTGACTCAGTGCGGTATTCAGCCTCTCTGGTGTCAAGTCTGATTTTGGAAAAAAAAAAAAAAAATCCAAAATCAGACAGAGTGTTGAGACCAGAGAGGCTAAGACCGCATTGACTCAGTGCAGTATTCAGCCTCTCTGGTGTCAAGTCTGATTTTGAAAAAAAAAAAAAAAAAAATCCAAAATCAGACAGAGTGTTGACACCAGAGAGGCTAAGACCGCATTGACTCAGTGCGGTATTCAGCCTCTCTGGTGTCGTCTGATTTTGGAAAAAAAAAAAAAAAAAATCCAAAATCAGACAGAGTGTTGAGACCAGAGAGGCTAAGACTGCATTGACTCAGTGCAGTATTCAGCCTCTCTGGTGTCAAGTCTGATTTTGGAAAAAAAAAAAAAAAAATCCAAAATCAGACAGAGTGTTGAGACCAGAGAGGCTAAGACCGCATTGACTCAGTGCGGTATTCAGCCTCTCTGGTGTCAAGTCTGATTTTGGAAAAAAAAATAAAAAATCCAAAATCAGACAGAGTGTTGACACCAGAGAGGCTAAGACCGCATTGACTCAGTGCGGTATTCAGCCTCTCTGGTGTCAAGTCTGATTTTGGAAAAAAAAAAATCTAAAATCTAAAATCAGACAGAGTGTTGACACCAGAGAGGCTAAGACCGCATTGACTCAGTACGGTATTCAGCCTCTCTGGTGTCAAGTCTGATTTTGGAAAAAAAAAAATCAAAAATCAAAAATCAGACAGAGTGTTGAGACCAGAGAGGCTAAGACCGCATTGACTCAGTGCGGTATTCAGCCTCTCTGGTCTGATTTTGAAAAAAAAAAAAAAAAATCCAAAATCAGACAGAGTGTTGACACCAGAGAGGCTAAGACCGCATTGACTCAGTGCGGTATTCAGCCTCTCTGGTGTCAAGTCTGATTTTGGAAAAAAAAAAAAAAAAATCCAAAATCAGACAGAGTGTTGAGACCAGAGAGGCTAAGACCGCATTGACTCAGTGCGGTATTCAGCCTCTCTGGTGTCAAGTCTGATTTTGGAAAAAAAAAAAAAAAATCCAAAATCAGACAGAGTGTTGACACCAGAGAGGCTAAGACCGCATTGACTCAGTGCGGTATTCAGCCTCTCTGGTGTCAAGTCTGATTTTTGAAAAAAAAAAAAAAAAATCCAAAATCAGACAGAGTGTTGAGACCAGAGAGGCTAAGACCGCATTGACTCAGTGCGGTATTCAGCCTCTCTGGTCTGATTTTGGAAAAAAAAAAAAAAAATCCAAAATCAGACAGAGTGTTGACACCAGAGAGGCTAAGACCGCATTGACTCAGTGCGGTATTCAGCCTCTCTGGTGTCAAGTCTGATTTTGGAAAAAAAAAAAAAAAAATCCAAAATCAGACAGAGTGTTGAGACCAGAGAGGCTAAGACCGCATTGACTCAGTGCGGTATTCAGCCTCTCTGGTGTCAAGTCTGATTTTGGAAAAAAAAAAAAAAAATCCAAAATCAGACAGAGTGTTGACACCAGAGAGGCTAAGACCGCATTGACTCAGTGCGGTATTCAGCCTCTCTGGTGTCAAGTCTGATTTTGGAAAAAAAAAAAAAAAAATCCAAAATCAGACAGAGTGTTGAGACCAGAGAGGCTAAGACCGCATTGACTCAGTGCGGTACTCAGCCTCTCTGGTGTCAAGTCTGATTTTGAAAAAGAAAAAAAAAAAAAAAATCCAAAATCAGACAGAGTGTTGAGACCAGAGAGGCTAAGACCGCATTGACTCAGTGCGGTATTCAGCCTCTCTGGTCTGATTTTGGAAAAAAAAAAAAAAATCCAAAATCAGACAGAGTGTTGACACCAGAGAGGCTAAGACCGCATTGACTCAGTGCGGTATTCAGCCTCTCTGGTGTCAAGTCTGATTTTGGAAAAAAAAAAAAAAAAATCCAAAATCAGACAGAGTGTTGAGACCAGAGAGGCTAAGACCGCATTGACTCAGTGCGGTATTCAGCCTCTCTGGTGTCAAGTCTGATTTTGGAAAAAAAAAAAAAAAAATCCAAAATCAGACAGAGTGTTGACACCAGAGAGGCTAAGACCGCATTGACTCAGTGCGGTATTCAGCCTCTCTGGTGTCAAGTCTGATTTTGGAAAAAAAAAAAAAAAAATCCAAAATCAGACAGAGTGTTGAGACCAGAGAGGCTAAGACCGCATTGACTCAGTGCGGTATTCAGCCTCTCTGGTGTCAAGTCTGATTTTGGAAAAAAAAAAAAAAAAATCCAAAATCAGACAGAGTGTTGACACCAGAGAGGCTAAGACCGCATTGACTCAGTGCGGTATTCAGCCTCTCTGGTGTCAAGTCTGATTTTGGAAAAAAAAAAAAAAAAATCCAAAATCAGACAGAGTGTTGAGACCAGAGAGGCTAAGACCGCATTGACTCAGTGCAGTATTCAGCCTCTCTGGTGTCAAGTCTGATTTTGAAAAAAAAAAAAAAAAATCCAAAATCAGACAGTGTTGACACCAGAGAGGCTAAGACCGCATTGACTCAGTGCGGTATTCAGCCTCTCTGGTGTCAAGTCTGATTTTGGAAAAAAAAAAAAAAAAATCAAAAATCAGACAGAGTGTTGAGACCAGAGAGGCTAAGACTGCATTGACTCAGTGCGGTATTCAGCCTCTCTGGTGTCAAGTCTAATTTTGGAAAAAAAAAAAAAAAATCTAAAATCAGACAGAGTGTTGACACCAGAGAGGCTAAGACCGCATTGACTCAGTGCGGTATTCAGCCTCTCTGGTGTCAAGTCTGATTTTGGAAAAAAAAATAAAAAATCAAAAATCAGACAGAGTGTTGACACCAGAGAGGCTAAGACTGCATTGACTCAGTGCGGTATTCAGCCTCTCTGGTGTCAAGTCTGATTTTGGAAAAAAAAATCAAAAATCAAAAATCAGACAGTGTTGACACCAGAGAGGCTAAGACCGCATTGACTCAGTACGGTATTCAGCCTCTCTGGTGTCAAGTCTGATTTTGGAAAAAAAAAAATCAAAAATCAAAAATCAGACAGAGTGTTGAGACCAGAGAGGCTAAGACCGCATTGACTCAGTGCGGTATTCAGCCTCTCTGGTGTCAAGTCTGATTTTGGAAAAAAAAAAATCTAAAATCTAAAATCAGACAGAGTGTTGACACCAGAGAGGCTAAGACCGCATTGACTCAGTGCGGTATTCAGCCTCTCTGGTGTCAAGTCTGATTTTGGAAAAAAAAAAATCAAAAATCAAAAATCAGACAGAGTGTTGAGACCAGAGAGGCTAAGACCGCATTGACTCAGTGCGGTATTCAGCCTCTCTGGTCTGATTTTGGAAAAAAAAAAAAAAAATCCAAAATCAGACAGAGTGTTGACACCAGAGAGGCTAAGACCGCATTGACTCAGTGCGGTATTCAGCCTCTCTGGTGTCAAGTCTGATTTTGGAAAAAAAAAAAAAAAATCCAAAATCAGACAGAGTGTTGAGACCAGAGAGGCTAAGACCGCATTGACTCAGTGCGGTATTCAGCCTCTCTGGTGTCAAGTCTGATTTTGGAAAAAAAAAAAAAAAATCCAAAATCAGACAGAGTGTTGACACCAGAGAGGCTAAGACCGCATTGACTCAGTGCGGTATTCAGCCTCTCTGGTGTCAAGTCTGATTTTGGAAAAAAAAAAAAAAAAATCCAAAATCAGACAGAGTGTTGAGACCAGAGAGGCTAAGACCGCATTGACTCAGTGCGGTACTCAGCCTCTCTGGTGTCAAGTCTGATTTTGAAAAAGAAAAAAAAAAAAAAATCCAAAATCAGACAGAGTGTTGAGACCAGAGAGGCTAAGACCGCATTGACTCAGTGCTGTATTCAGCCTCTCTGGTGTCAAGTCTGATTTTGGAAAAAAAAAAAAAAAAATCCAAAATCAGACAGAGTGTTGACACCAGAGAGGCTAAGCCCGCATTGACTCAGTGCGGTATTCAGCCTCTCTGGTGTCAAGTCTGATTTTGGAAAAAAAAAAAAAAAATCCAAAATCAGACAGAGTGTTGACACCAGAGAGGCTAAGACCGCATTGACTCAGTGCGGTATTCAGCCTCTCTGGTGTCAAGTCTGATTTTGGAAGAAAAAAAAGAAATCCAAAATCAGACAGAGTGTTGAGACCAGAGAGGCTAAGACTGCATTGACTCAGTGCGGTATTCAGCCTCTCTGGTCTGATTTTGGAAAAAAAAAAAAAAATCCAAAATCAGACAGAGTGTTGACACCAGAGAGGCTAAGACCGCATTGACTCAGTGCGGTATTCAGCCTCTCTGGTGTCAAGTCTGATTTTGGAAAAAAAAAAAAAAAAATCCAAAATCAGACAGAGTGTTGAGACCAGAGAGGCTAAGACCGCATTGACTCAGTGCGGTATTCAGCCTCTCTGGTGTCAAGTCTGATTTTGGAAAAAAAAAAAAAAAAATCCAAAATCAGACAGAGTGTTGACACCAGAGAGGCTAAGACCGCATTGACTCAGTGCGGTATTGAGCCTCTCTGGTGTCAAGTCTGATTTTGGAAAAAAAAAAAAAAAAATCCAAAATCAGACAGAGTGTTGAGACCAGAGAGGCTAAGACCGCATTGACTCAGTGCGGTATTCAGCCTCTCTGGTGTCAAGTCTGATTTTGGAAAAAATAAAATAAAATCCAAAATCAGACAGAGTGTTGACACCAGAGAGGCTAAGACCGCATTGACTCAGTGCGGTATTCAGCCTCTCTGGTGTCAAGTCTGATTTTGCAAAAAAAAAAAAAAAATCCAAAATCAGACAGAGTGTTGAGACCAGAGAGGCTAAGACCGCATTGACTCAGTGCAGTATTCAGCCTCTCTGGTGTCAAGTCTGATTTTGAAAAAAAAAAAAAAAAATCCAAAATCAGACAGAGTGTTGACACCAGAGAGGCTAAGACCGCATTGACTCAGTGCGGTATTCAGCCTCTCTGGTGTCGTCTGATTTTGGAAAAAAAAAAAAAAAAAATCCAAAATCAGACAGAGTGTTGAGACCAGAGAGGCTAAGACTGCATTGACTCAGTGCAGTATTCAGCCTCTCTGGTGTCAAGTCTGATTTTGGAAAAAAAAAAAAAAAAATCCAAAATCAGACAGAGTGTTGAGACCAGAGAGGCTAAGACCGCATTGACTCAGTGCGGTATTCAGCCTCTCTGGTGTCAAGTCTGATTTTGGAAAAAAAAAAAAAAAATCCAAAATCAGACAGAGTGTTGACACCAGAGAGGCTAAGACCGCATTGACTCAGTGCGGTATTCAGCCTCTCTGGTGTCAAGTCTGATTTTGGAAAAAAAAAAATCTAAAATCTAAAATCAGACAGAGTGTTGACACCAGAGAGGCTAAGACCGCATTGACTCAGTGCGGTATTCAGCCTCTCTGGTCTGATTTTGGAAAAAAAAAAAAAAATCCAAAATCAGACAGAGTGTTGACACCAGAGAGGCTAAGACCGCATTGACTCAGTGCGGTATTCAGCCTCTCTGGTGTCAAGTCTGATTTTGGAAAAAAAAAAAAAAAAATCCAAAATCAGACAGAGTGTTGAGACCAGAGAGGCTAAGACCGCATTGACTCAGTGCGGTATTCAGCCTCTCTGGTGTCAAGTCTGATTTTGGAAAAAAAAAAAAAAATCCAAAATCAGACAGAGTGTTGACACCAGAGAGGCTAATACCGCATTGACTCAGTGCAGTATTCAGCCTCTCTGGTGTCAAGTCTGATTTTGGAAAAAAAAAAAAAAAAATCCAAAATCAGACAGAGTGTTGAGACCAGAGAGGCTAAGACCGCATTGACTCAGTGCGGTATTCAGCCTCTCTGGTCTGATTTTGGAAAAAAAAAAAAAAAATCCAAAATCAGACAGAGTGTTGACACCAGAGAGGCTAAGACCGCATTGACTCAGTGCGGTATTCAGCCTCTCTGGTGTCAAGTCTGATTTTGGAAAAAAAAAAAAAAAAATCCAAAATCAGACAGAGTGTTGACACCAGAGAGGCTAAGACCGCATTGACTCAGTGCGGTATTCAGCCTCTCTGGTGTCAAGTCTGATTTTGGAAAAAAAAAAAAAAAATCCAAAATCAGACAGAGTGTTGACACCAGAGAGGCTAAGACCGCATTGACTCAGTGCTGTATTCAGCCTCTCTGGTGTCAAGTCTGATTTTGGAAAAAAAAAAAAAAAAATCCAAAATCAGACAGAGTGTTGACACCAGAGAGGCTAAGCCCGCATTGACTCAGTGCGGTATTCAGCCTCTCTGGTGTCAAGTCTGATTTTGGAAAAAAAAAAAAAAAATCCAAAATCAGACAGAGTGTTGACACCAGAGAGGCTAAGACCGCATTGACTCAGTGCGGTATTCAGCCTCTCTGGTGTCAAGTCTGATTTTGGAAAAAAAAAAAGAAATCCAAAATCAGACAGAGTGTTGAGACCAGAGAGGCTAAGACTGCATTGACTCAGTGCGGTATTCAGCCTCTCTGGTCTGATTTTGGAAAAAAAAAAAAAATCCAAAATCAGACAGAGTGTTGACACCAGAGAGGCTAAGACCGCATTGACTCAGTGCGGTATTCAGCCTCTCTGGTGTCAAGTCTGATTTTGGAAAAAAAAAAAAAAAAATCCAAAATCAGACAGAGTGTTGAGACCAGAGAGGCTAAGACCGCATTGACTCAGTGCGGTATTCAGCCTCTCTGGTGTCAAGTCTGATTTTGGAAAAAAAAAAAAAAAAATCCAAAATCAGACAGAGTGTTGACACCAGAGAGGCTAAGACCGCATTGACTCAGTGCGGTATTGAGCCTCTCTGGTGTCGTCTGATTTTGGAAAAAAAAAAAAAAAATCCAAAATCAGACAGAGTGTTGACACCAGAGAGGCTAAGACCGCATTGACTCAGTGCGGTATTCAGCCTCTCTGGTGTCAAGTCTGATTTTGGGAAAAAAAAAAAAAAAATCCAAAATCAGACAGAGTGTTGAGACCAGAGAGGCTAAGACTGCATTGACTCAGTGCAGTATTCAGCCTCTCTGGTGTCAAGTCTGATTTTGGAAAAAAAAAAAAAAAAATCCAAAATCAGACAGAGTGTTGACACCAGAGAGGCTAAGACCGCATTGACTCAGTGCGGTATTCAGCCTCTCTGGTGTCAAGTCTGATTTTGGAAAAAAAAAAAAAAAAATCCAAAATCAGACAGAGTGTTGAGACCAGAGAGGCTAAGACTGCATTGACTCAGTGCGGTATTCAGCCTCTCTGGTGTCAAGTCTGATTTTGGAAAAAAAAAAAAAAAATCTAAAATCAGACAGAGTGTTGACACCAGAGAGGCTAAGACCGCATTGACTCAGTGCGGTATTCAGCCTCTCTGGTGTCAAGTCTGATTTTGGAAAAAAAAAAAAAAAAATCCAAAATCAGACAGAGTGTTGAGACCAGAGAGGCTAAGACCGCATTGACTCAGTGCAGTATTCAGCCTCTCTGGTGTCAAGTCTGATTTTGAAAAAAAAAAAAAAAAAATCCAAAATCAGACAGAGTGTTGACACCAGAGAGGCTAAGACCGCATTGACTCAGTGCGGTATTCAGCCTCTCTGGTGTCAAGTCTGATTTTGGAAAAAAAAAAAAAAAATCCAAAATCAGACAGAGTGTTGAGACCAGAGAGGCTAAGACCGCATTGACTCAGTGCAGTATTCAGCCTCTCTGGTGTCAAGTCTGATTTTGAAAAAAAAAAAAAAAAAATCCAAAATCAGACAGAGTGTTGACACCAGAGAGGCTAAGACCACATTGACTCAGTGCGGTATTCAGCCTCTCTGGTGTCAAGTCTGATTTTGGAAAAAAAAAAATCAAAAATCAAAAATCAGACAGAGTTTTGAGACCAGAGAGGCTAAGACTGCATTGACTCAGTGCAGTATTCAGCCTCTCTGGTGTCAAGTCTGATTTTGAAAAAAAAAAAAAAAAAATCCAAAATCAGACAGAGTGTTGACACCAGAGAGGCTAAGACCACATTGACTCAGTGCGGTATTCAGCCTCTCTGGTGTCAAGTCTGATTTTGGAAAAAAAAAAATCAAAAATCAAAAATCAGACAGAGTGTTGAGACCAGAGAGGCTAAGACTGCATTGACTCAGTGCAGTATTCAGCCTCTCTGGTGTCAAGTCTGATTTTGGAAAAAAAAAAAAAAAAATCCAAAATCAGACAGAGTGTTGACACCAGAGAGGCTAAGACCGCATTGACTCAGTGCGGTATTCAGCCTCTCTGGTGTCAAGTCTGATTTTGGAAAAAAAAAAAAAAAAAATCCAAAATCAGACAGAGTGTTGAGACCAGAGAGGCTAAGACTGCATTGACTCAGTGCGGTATTCAGCCTCTCTGGTGTCAAGTCTGATTTTGGAAAAAAAAAAAAAAAATCTAAAATCAGACAGAGTGTTGAGACCAGAGAGGCTAAGACCGCATTGACTCAGTGCAGTATTCAGCCTCTCTGGTGTCAAGTCTGATTTTGGAAAAAAAAAAAAAAAAATCCAAAATCAGACAGAGTGTTGACACCAGAGAGGCTAAGACCGCATTGACTCAGTGCGGTATTCAGCCTCTCTGGTGTCAAGTCTGATTTTGGAAAAAAAAAAAAAAAAATCCAAAATCAGACAGAGTGTTGAGACCAGAGAGGCTAAGACCGCATTGACTCAGTGCGGTATTCAGCCTCTCTGGTGTCAAGTCTGATTTTGGAAAAAAAAAAAAAAAATCCAAAATCAGACAGAGTGTTGAGACCAGAGAGGCTAAGACCGCATTGACTCAGTGCAGTATTCAGCCTCTCTGGTGTCAAGTCTGATTTTGAAAAAAAAAAAAAAAAAATCCAAAATCAGACAGAGTGTTGACACCAGAGAGGCTAAGACCACATTGACTCAGTGCAGTATTCAGCCTCTCTGGTGTCAAGTCTGATTTTGAAAAAAAAAAAATCAAAAATCAAAAATCAGACAGAGTGTTGAGACCAGAGAGGCTAAGACTGCATTGACTCAGTGCAGTATTCAGCCTCTCTGGTGTCAAGTCTGATTTTGGAAAAAAAAAAAAAAAAATCCAAAATCAGACAGAGTGTTGACACCAGAGAGGCTAAGACCGCATTGACTCAGTGCGGTATTCAGCCTCTCTGGTGTCAAGTCAGATTTTGGAAAAAAAAAAAAAAAAATCCAAAATCAGACAGAGTGTTGAGACCAGAGAGGCTAAGACTGCATTGACTCAGTGCGGTATTCAGCCTCTCTGGTGTCAAGTCTGATTTTGGAAAAAAAAAAAAAAAATCTAAAATCAGACAGAGTGTTGACACCAGAGAGGCTAAGACCGCATTGACTCAGTGCGGTATTCAGCCTCTCTGGTGTCAAGTCTGATTTTGGAAAAAAAAAAAAAAAATCCAAAATCAGACAGAGTGTTGAGACCAGAGAGGCTAAGACCGCATTGACTCAGTGCAGTATTCAGCCTCTCTGGTGTCAAGTCTGATTTTGGAAAAAAAAAAAAAAAAATCCAAAATCAGACAGAGTGTTGACACCAGAGAGGCTAAGACCGCATTGACTCAGTGCGGTATTCAGCCTCTCTGGTGTCAAGTCGGATTTTAGAAAAAAAAAAAAAAAATCCAAAATCAGACAGAGCGTTGAGACCAGAGAGGCTAAGACCGCATTGACTCAGTGCGGTATTCAGCCTCTCTGGTGTCAAGTCTGATTTTGGAAAAAAAAATAAAAAATAAAAAATCAGACAGAGTGTTGACACCAGAGAGGCTAAGACTGCATTGACTCAGTGCGGTATTCAGCCTCTCTGGTGTCAAGTCTGATTTTGAAAAAAAAAAAAAAAAATCCAAAATCAGACAGAGTGTTGAGACCAGAGAGGCTAAGACCGCATTGACTCAGTGCGGTATTCAGCCTCTCTGGTGTCAAGTCTGATTTTGGAAAAAAAAAAAAAAAATCCAAAATCAGACAGAGTGTTGACACCAGAGAGGCTAAGACCGCATTGACTCAGTGCGGTATTCAGCCTCTCTGGTGTCAAGTCTGATTTTGGAAAAAAAAAAATCAAAAATCAAAAATCAGACAGAGTGTTGAGACCAGAGAGGCTAAGACCGCATTGACTCAGTGCGGTATTCAGCCTCTCTGGTGTCAAGTCTGATTTTGGAAAAAAAAAAAAAAAATCCAAAATCAGACAGAGTGTTGACACCAGAGAGGCTAAGACCGCATTGACTCAGTGCGGTATTCAGCCTCTCTGGTGTCAAGTCTGATTTTGGAAAAAAAAAAAAAAAAATCCAAAATCAGACAGAGTGTTGAGACCAGAGAGGCTAAGACCGCATTGACTCAGTGCGGTATTCAGCCTCTCTGGTCTGATTTTGGAAAAAAAAAAAAAAAATCCAAAATCAGACAGAGTGTTGACACCAGAGAGGCTAAGACCGCATTGACTCAGTGCGGTATTCAGCCTCTCTGGTGTCAAGTCTGATTTTGGAAAAAAAAAAAAAAAAATCCAAAATCAGACAGAGTGTTGAGACCAGAGAGGCTAAGACCGCATTGACTCAGTGCGGTATTCAGCCTCTCTGGTGTCAAGTCTGATTTTGGAAAAAAAAAAAAAAAATCCAAAATCAGACAGAGTGTTGACACCAGAGAGGCTAAGACCGCATTGACTCAGTGCGGTATTCAGCCTCTCTGGTGTCAAGTCTGATTTTGGAAAAAAAAAAATCAAAAATCAAAAATCAGACAGAGTGTTGACACCAGAGAGGCTAAGACCGCATTGACTCAGTGCGGTATTCAGCCTCTCTGGTGTCAAGTCTGATTTTGGAAAAAAAAAAATCAAAAATCAAAAATCAGACAGAGTGTTGAGACCAGAGAGGCTAAGACCGCATTGACTCAGTGCGGTATTCAGCCTCTCTGGTCTGATTTTGGAAAAAAAAAAAAAAAAATCCAAAATCAGACAGAGTGTTGACACCAGAGAGGCTAAGACCGCATTGACTCAGTGCGGTATTCAGCCTCTCTGGTGTCAAGTCTGATTTTGGAAAAAAAAAAAAAAAAATCCAAAATCAGACAGAGTGTTGAGACCAGAGAGGCTAAGACCGCATTGACTCAGTGCGGTATTCAGCCTCTCTGGTGTCAAGTCTGATTTTGGAAAAAAAAAAAAAAAATCCAAAATCAGACAGAGTGTTGACACCAGAGAGGCTAAGACCGCATTGACTCAGTGCGGTATTCAGCCTCTCTGGTGTCAAGTCTGATTTTGGAAAAAAAAAAAAAAAAATCCAAAATCAGACAGAGTGTTGAGACCAGAGAGGCTAAGACCGCATTGACTCAGTGCGGTATTCAGCCTCTCTGGTCTGATTTTGGAAAAAAAAAAAAAAAATCCAAAATCAGACAGAGTGTTGACACCAGAGAGGCTAAGACCGCATTGACTCAGTGCGGTATTCAGCCTCTCTGGTGTCAAGTCTGATTTTGGAAAAAAAAAAAAAAAAATCCAAAATCAGACAGAGTGTTGAGACCAGAGAGGCTAAGACCGCATTGACTCAGTGCGGTATTCAGCCTCTCTGGTGTCAAGTCTGATTTTGGAAAAAAAAAAAAAAAATCCAAAATCAGACAGAGTGTTGACACCAGAGAGGCTAAGACCGCATTGACTCAGTGCGGTATTCAGCCTCTCTGGTGTCAAGTCTGATTTTGGAAAAAAAAAAAAAAAAATCCAAAATCAGACAGAGTGTTGAGACCAGAGAGGCTAAGACCGCATTGACTCAGTGCGGTACTCAGACTCTCTGGTGTCAAGTCTGATTTTGAAAAAGAAAAAAAAAAAAAAAATCCAAAATCAGACAGAGTGTTGAGACCAGAGAGGCTAAGACCGCATTGACTCAGTGCTGTATTCAGCCTCTCTGGTGTCAAGTCTGATTTTGGAAAAAAAAAAAAAAAAATCCAAAATCAGACAGAGTGTTGACACCAGAGAGGCTAAGCCCGCATTGACTCAGTGCGGTATTCAGCCTCTCTGGTGTCAAGTCTGATTTTGGAAAAAAAAAAAAAAAATCCAAAATCAGACAGAGTGTTGACACCAGAGAGGCTAAGACCGCATTGACTCAGTGCGGTATTCAGCCTCTCTGGTGTCAAGTCTGATTTTGGAAAAAAAAAAAGAAATCCAAAATCAGACAGAGTGTTGAGACCAGAGAGGCTAAGACTGCATTGACTCAGTGCGGTATTCAGCCTCTCTGGTCTGATTTTGGAAAAAAAAAAAAAAATCCAAAATCAGACAGAGTGTTGACACCAGAGAGGCTAAGACCGCATTGACTCAGTGCAGTATTCAGCCTCTCTGGTGTCAAGTCTGATTTTGGAAAAAAAAAAAAAAAAATCCAAAATCAGACAGAGTGTTGAGACCAGAGAGGCTAAGACCGCATTGACTCAGTGCGGTACTCAGCCTCTCTGGTGTCAAGTCTGATTTTGAAAAAGAAAAAAAAAAAAAAAATCCAAAATCAGACAGAGTGTTGAGACCAGAGAGGCTAAGACCGCATTGACTCAGTGCTGTATTCAGCCTCTCTGGTGTCAAGTCTGATTTTGGAAAAAAAAAAAAAAAAATCCAAAATCAGACAGAGTGTTGACACCAGAGAAGCTAAGCCCGCATTGACTCAGTGCGGTATTCAGCCTCTCTGGTGTCAAGTCTGATTTTGGAAAAAAAAAAAAAAAATCCAAAATCAGACAGAGTGTTGACACCAGAGAGGCTAAGACCGCATTGACTCAGTGCGGTATTCAGCCTCTCTGGTGTCAAGTCTGATTTTGGAAAAAAAAAAAGAAATCCAAAATCAGACAGAGTGTTGAGACCAGAGAGGCTAAGACTGCATTGACTCAGTGCGGTATTCAGCCTCTCTGGTCTGATTTTGGAAAAAAAAAAAAAAATCCAAAATCAGACAGAGTGTTGACACCAGAGAGGCTAAGACCGCATTGACTCAGTGCGGTATTCAGCCTCTCTGGTGTCAAGTCTGATTTTTGAAAAAAAAAAAAAAAAATCCAAAATCCAAAATCAGACAGAGTGTTGAGACCAGAGAGGCTAAGACCGCATTGACTCAGTGCGGTATTCAGCCTCTCTGGTGTCAAGTCTGATTTTGGAAAAAAAAAAAAGAAAATCCAAAATCAGACAGAGTGCTGACACCAGAGAGGCTAAGACCGCATTGACTCAGTGCGGTATTGAGCCTCTCTGGTGTCAAGTCTGATTTTTGAAAAAAAAAAAAAAAATCCAAAATCAGACAGAGTGTTGACACCAGAGAGGCTAAGACCGCATTGACTCAGTGCGGTATTCAGCCTCTCTGGTGTCAAGTCTGATTTTGGAAAAAAAAAAAAAAAATCCAAAATCAGACAGAGTGTTGACACCAGAGAGGCTAAGACCGCATTGACTCAGTGCGGTATTCAGCCTCTCTGGTGTCAAGTCTGATTTTGGAAAAAAAAAAAAAAAATCCAAAATCAGACAGAGTGTTGAGACCAGAGAGGCTAAGACCGCATTGACTCAGTGCAGTATTCAGCCTCTCTGGTGTCAAGTCTGATTTAAAAAAAAAAAAAAAAAATCCAAAATCAGACAGAGTGTTGACACCAGAGAGGCTAAGACCGCATTGACTCAGTGCGGTATTCAGCCTCTCTGGTGTCGTCTGATTTTGGAAAAAAAAAAAAAAAATCCAAAATCAGACAGAGTGTTGAGACCAGAGAGGCTAAGACTGCATTGACTCAGTGCAGTATTCAGCCTCTCTGGTGTCAAGTCTGATTTTGGAAAAAAAAAAAAAAAATCCAAAATCAGACAGAGTGTTGACACCAGAGAGGCTAAGACCGCATTGACTCAGTGCGGTATTCAGCCTCTCTGGTGTCAAGTCTGATTTTGGAAAAAAAAAAAGAAATCCAAAATCAGACAGAGTGTTGAGACCAGAGAGGCTAAGACTGCATTGACTCAGTGCGGTATTCAGCCTCTCTGGTCTGATTTTGGAAAAAAAAAAAAAAATCCAAAATCAGACAGAGTGTTGACACCAGAGAGGCTAAGACCGCATTGACTCAGTGCGGTATTCAGCCTCTCTGGTGTCAAGTCTGATTTTGGAAAAAAAAAAAAAAAAATCCAAAATCCAAAATCAGACAGAGTGTTGAGACCAGAGAGGCTAAGACCGCATTGACTCAGTGCGGTATTCAGCCTCTCTGGTGTCAAGTCTGATTTTGGAAAAAAAAAAAAGAAAATCCAAAATCAGACAGAGTGCTGACACCAGAGAGGCTAAGACCGCATTGACTCAGTGCGGTATTGAGCCTCTCTGGTGTCAAGTCTGATTTTTGAAAAAAAAAAAAAAAATCCAAAATCAGACAGAGTGTTGACACCAGAGAGGCTAAGACCGCATTGACTCAGTGCGGTATTCAGCCTCTCTGGTGTCAAGTCTGATTTTGGAAAAAAAAAAAAAAAATCCAAAATCAGACAGAGTGTTGACACCAGAGAGGCTAAGACCGCATTGACTCAGTGCGGTATTCAGCCTCTCTGGTGTCAAGTCTGATTTTGGAAAAAAAAAAAAAAAATCCAAAATCAGACAGAGTGTTGAGACCAGAGAGGCTAAGACCGCATTGACTCAGTGCAGTATTCAGCCTCTCTGGTGTCAAGTCTGATTTAAAAAAAAAAAAAAAAAATCCAAAATCAGACAGAGTGTTGACACCAGAGAGGCTAAGACCGCATTGACTCAGTGCGGTATTCAGCCTCTCTGGTGTCGTCTGATTTTGGAAAAAAAAAAAAAAAAAATCCAAAATCAGACAGAGTGTTGAGACCAGAGAGGCTAAGACTGCATTGACTCAGTGCAGTATTCAGCCTCTCTGGTGTCAAGTCTGATTTTGGAAAAAAAAAAAAAAAAATCCAAAATCAGACAGAGTGTTGACACCAGAGAGGCTAAGACCGCATTGACTCAGTGCGGTATTCAGCCTCTCTGGTGTCAAGTCTGATTTTGGAAAAAAAAAAAAAAAATCCAAAATCAGACAGAGTGTTGAGACCAGAGAGGCTAAGACTGCATTGACTCAGTGCGGTATTCAGCCTCTCTGGTGTCAAGTCTGATTTTGGAAAAAAAAAAAAAAAATCTATAATCAGACAGAGTGTTGACACCAGAGAGGCTAAGACCGCATTGACTCAGTGCGGTATTCAGCCTCTCTGGTGTCAAGTCTGATTTTGGAAAAAAAAAAAAAAAATCCAAAATCAGACAGAGTGTTGAGACCAGAGAGGCTAAGACCGCATTGACTCAGTGCAGTATTCAGCCTCTCTGGTGTCAAGTCTGATTTTGGAAAAAAAAAAAAAAAAATCCAAAATCAGACAGAGTGTTGACACCAGAGAGGCTAAGACCGCATTGACTCAGTGCGGTATTCAGCCTCTCTGGTGTCAAGTCTGATTTTGGAAAAAAAAAAAAAAAAAAATCCAAAATCAGACAGAGTGTTGAGACCAGAGAGGCTAAGACCGCATTGACTCAGTGCGGTATTCAGCCTCTCTGGTGTCAAGTCTGATTTTGGAAAAAAAAAAAAAAAATCCAAAATCAGACAGAGTGTTGACACCAGAGAGGCTAAGACCGCATTGACTCAGTGCGGTATTCAGCCTCTCTGGTGTCAAGTCTGATTTTGGAAAAAAAAAAAAAAAATCCAAAATCAGACAGAGTGTTGAGACCAGAGAGGCTAAGACCGCATTGACTCAGTGCAGTATTCAGCCTCACTGGTGTCAAGTCTGATTTTGAAAAAAAAAAAAAAAAAATCCAAAATCAGACAGAGTGTTGACACCAGAGAGGCTAAGACCGCATTGACTCAGTGCGGTATTCAGCCTCTCTGGTGTCAAGTCTGATTTTGGAAAAAAAAAAAAAAATCCAAAATCAGACAGAGTGTTGAGACCAGAGAGGCTAAGACCGCATTGACTCAGTGCAGTATTCAGCCTCTCTGGTGTCAAGTCTGATTTTGAAAAAAAAAAAAAAAAAATCCAAAATCAGACAGAGTGTTGACACCAGAGAGGCTAAGACCACATTGACTCAGTGCGGTATTCAGCCTCTCTGGTGTCAAGTCTGATTTTGGAAAAAAAAAAATCAAAAATCAAAAATCAGACAGAGTGTTGAGACCAGAGAGGCTAAGACTGCATTGACTCAGTGCAGTATTCAGCCTCTCTGGTGTCAAGTCTGATTTTGAAAAAAAAAAAAAAAAAATCCAAAATCAGACAGAGTGTTGACACCAGAGAGGCTAAGACTGCATTGACTCAGTGCAGTATTCAGCCTCTCTGGTGTCAAGTCTGATTTTTGAAAAAAAAAAAAAAAAAATCCCAAATCAGACAGAGTGTTGACACCAGAGAGGCTAAGACCGCATTGACTCAGTGCGGTATTCAGCCTCTCTGGTGTCAAGTCTGATTTTGGAAAAAAAAAAAAAAAAAATCCAAAATCAGACAGAGTGTTGAGACCAGAGAGGCTAAGACTGCATTGACTCAGTGCGGTATTCAGCCTCTCTGGTGTCAAGTCTGATTTTGGAAAAAAAAAAAAAAAATCTAAAATCAGACAGAGTGTTGAGACCAGAGAGGCTAAGACCGCATTGACTCAGTGCAGTATTCAGCCTCTCTGGTGTCAAGTCTGATTTTGGAAAAAAAAAAAAAAAAATCCAAAATCAGACAGAGTGTTGACACCAGAGAGGCTAAGACCGCATTGACTCAGTGCGGTATTCAGCCTCTCTGGTGTCAAGTCTGATTTTGGAAAAAAAAAAAAAAAATCCAAAATCAGACAGAGTGTTGAGACCAGAGAGGCTAAGACTGCATTGACTCAGTGCGGTATTCAGCCTCTCTGGTGTCAAGTCTGATTTTGGAAAAAAAAAAAAAAATCTATAATCAGACAGAGTGTTGACACCAGAGAGGCTAAGACCGCATTGACTCAGTGCGGTATTCAGCCTCTCTGGTGTCAAGTCTGATTTTGGAAAAAAAAAAAAAAAATCCAAAATCAGACAGAGTGTTGAGACCAGAGAGGCTAAGACCGCATTGACTCAGTGCAGTATTCAGCCTCTCTGGTGTCAAGTCTGATTTTGGAAAAAAAAAAAAAAAAATCCAAAATCAGACAGAGTGTTGACACCAGAGAGGCTAAGACCGCATTGACTCAGTGCGGTATTCAGCCTCTCTGGTGTCAAGTCTGATTTTGGAAAAAAAAAAAAAAAAAAATCCAAAATCAGACAGAGTGTTGAGACCAGAGAGGCTAAGACCGCATTGACTCAGTGCGGTATTCAGCCTCTCTGGTGTCAAGTCTGATTTTGGAAAAAAAAAAAAAAAAATCCAAAATCAGACAGAGTGTTGACACCAGAGAGGCTAAGACCGCATTGACTCAGTGCGGTATTCAGCCTCTCTGGTGTCAAGTCTGATTTTGGAAAAAAAAAAAAAAAATCCAAAATCAGACAGAGTGTTGAGACCAGAGAGGCTAAGACCGCATTGACTCAGTGCAGTATTCAGCCTCACTGGTGTCAAGTCTGATTTTGAAAAAAAAAAAAAAAAAATCCAAAATCAGACAGAGTGTTGACACCAGAGAGGCTAAGACCGCATTGACTCAGTGCGGTATTCAGCCTCTCTGGTGTCAAGTCTGATTTTGGAAAAAAAAAAAAAAAATCCAAAATCAGACAGAGTGTTGAGACCAGAGAGGCTAAGACCGCATTGACTCAGTGCAGTATTCAGCCTCTCTGGTGTCAAGTCTGATTTTGAAAAAAAAAAAAAAAAATCCAAAATCAGACAGAGTGTTGACACCAGAGAGGCTAAGACCACATTGACTCAGTGCGGTATTCAGCCTCTCTGGTGTCAAGTCTGATTTTGGAAAAAAAAAAATCAAAAATCAAAAATCAGACAGAGTGTTGAGACCAGAGAGGCTAAGACTGCATTGACTCAGTGCAGTATTCAGCCTCTCTGGTGTCAAGTCTGATTTTGAAAAAAAAAAAAAAAAAATCCAAAATCAGACAGAGTGTTGACACCAGAGAGGCTAAGACCACATTGACTCAGTGCGGTATTCAGCCTCTCTGGTGTCAAGTCTGATTTTGGAAAAAAAAAAATCAAAAATCAAAAATCAGACAGAGTGTTGAGACCAGAGAGGCTAAGACTGCATTGACTCAGTGCAGTATTCAGCCTCTCTGGTGTCAAGTCTGATTTTTGAAAAAAAAAAAAAAAAAATCCCAAATCAGACAGAGTGTTGACACCAGAGAGGCTAAGACCGCATTGACTCAGTGCGGTATTCAGCCTCTCTGGTGTCAAGTCTGATTTTGGAAAAAAAAAAAAAAAAAATCCAAAATCAGACAGAGTGTTGAGACCAGAGAGGCTAAGACTGCATTGACTCAGTGCGGTATTCAGCCTCTCTGGTGTCAAGTCTGATTTTGGAAAAAAAAAAAAAAAATCTAAAATCAGACAGAGTGTTGAGACCAGAGAGGCTAAGACCGCATTGACTCAGTGCAGTATTCAGCCTCTCTGGTGTCAAGTCTGATTTTGGAAAAAAAAAAAAAAAAATCCAAAATCAGACAGAGTGTTGACACCAGAGAGGCTAAGACCGCATTGACTCAGTGCGGTATTCAGCCTCTCTGGTGTCAAGTCTGATTTTGGAAAAAAAAAAAAAAAAATCCAAAATCAGACAGAGTGTTGAGACCAGAGAGGCTAAGACCGCATTGACTCAGTGCGGTATTCAGCCTCTCTGGTGTCAAGTCTGATTTTGGAAAAAAAAAAAAAAAATCCAAAATCAGACAGAGTGTTGACACCAGAGAGGCTAAGACCGCATTGACTCAGTGCGGTATTCAGCCTCTCTGGTGTCAAGTCTGATTTTTGAAAAAAAAAAAAAAAATCCAAAATCAGACAGAGTGTTGAGACCAGAGAGGCTAAGACCGCATTGACTCAGTGCAGTATTCAGCCTCTCTGGTGTCAAGTCTGATTTTGAAAAAAAAAAAAAAAAAATCCAAAATCAGACAGAGTGTTGACACCAGAGAGGCTAAGACCACATTGACTCAGTGCAGTATTCAGCCTCTCTGGTGTCAAGTCTGATTTTGGAAAAAAAAAAAAAAAAAATCAAAAATCAGACAGAGTGTTGAGACCAGAGAGGCTAAGACTGCATTGACTCAGTGCAGTATTCAGCCTCTCTGGTGTCAAGTCTGATTTTGGAAAAAAAAAAAAAAAAATCCAAAATCAGACAGAGTGTTGACACCAGAGAGGCTAAGACCGCATTGACTCAGTGCGGTATTCAGCCTCTCTGGTGTCAAGTCTGATTTTGGAAAAAAAAAAAAAAAAAATCCAAAATCAGACAGAGTGTTGAGACCAGAGAGGCTAAGACTGCATTGACTCAGTGCGGTATTCAGCCTCTCTGGTGTCAAGTCTGATTTTGGAAAAAAAAAAAAAAAATCTAAAATCAGACAGAGTGTTGACACCAGAGAGGCTAAGACCGCATTGACTCAGTGCGGTATTCAGCCTCTCTGGTGTCAAGTCTGATTTTGGAAAAAAAAAAAAAAAATCCAAAATCAGACAGAGTGTTGAGACCAGAGAGGCTAAGACCGCATTGACTCAGTGCAGTATTCAGCCTCTCTGGTGTCAAGTCTGATTTTGGAAAAAAAAAAAAAAAATCCAAAATCAGACAGAGTGTTGAGACCAGAGAGGCTAAGACCGCATTGACTCAGTGCAGTATTCAGCCTCTCTGGTGTCAAGTCTGATTTTGAAAAAAAAAAAAAAAAAATCCAAAATCAGACAGAGTGTTGAGACCAGAGAGGCTAAGACCGCATTGACTCAGTGCGGTATTCAGCCTCTCTGGTGTCAAGTCTGATTTTGGAAAAAAAAAAAAAAAAATCCAAAATCAGACAGAGTGTTGACACCAGAGAGGCTAAGACCGCATTGACTCAGTGCGGTATTCAGCCTCTCTGGTGTCAAGTCTGATTTTGGAAAAAAAAAAAAAAAATCCAAAATCAGACAGAGTGTTGAGACCAGAGAGGCTAAGACCGCATTGACTCAGTGCAGTATTCAGCCTCTCTGGTGTCAAGTCTGATTTTGGAAAAAAAAAAAAAAAAATCCAAAATCAGACAGAGTGTTGACACCAGAGAGGCTAAGACCGCATTGACTCAGTGCGGTATTCAGCCTCTCTGGTGTCAAGTCGGATTTTGGAAAAAAAAAAAAAAAAATCCAAAATCAGACAGAGCGTTGAGACCAGAGAGGCTAAGACCGCATTGACTCAGTGCGGTATTCAGCCTCTCTGGTGTCAAGTCTGATTTTGGAAAAAAAAATAAAAAATAAAAAATCAGACAGAGTGTTGACACCAGAGAGGCTAAGACCACATTGACTCAGTGCAGTATTCAGCCTCTCTGGTGTCAAGTCTGATTTTGGAAAAAAAAAAAAAAAAAAATCAAAAATCAGACAGAGTGTTGAGACCAGAGAGGCTAAGACTGCATTGACTCAGTGCAGTATTCAGCCTCTCTGGTGTCAAGTCTGATTTTGGAAAAAAAAAAAAAAAAATCCAAAATCAGACAGAGTGTTGACACCAGAGAGGCTAAGACCGCATTGACTCAGTGCGGTATTCAGCCTCTCTGGTGTCAAGTCTGATTTTGGAAAAAAAAAAAAAAAAAATCCAAAATCAGACAGAGTGTTGAGACCAGAGAGGCTAAGACTGCATTGACTCAGTGCGGTATTCAGCCTCTCTGGTGTCAAGTCTGATTTTGGAAAAAAAAAAAAAAAATCTAAAATCAGACAGAGTGTTGACACCAGAGAGGCTAAGACCGCATTGACTCAGTGCGGTATTCAGCCTCTCTGGTGTCAAGTCTGATTTTGGAAAAAAAAAAAAAAAATCCAAAATCAGACAGAGTGTTGAGACCAGAGAGGCTAAGACCGCATTGACTCAGTGCAGTATTCAGCCTCTCTGGTGTCAAGTCTGATTTTGGAAAAAAAAAAAAAAAATCCAAAATCAGACAGAGTGTTGAGACCAGAGAGGCTAAGACCGCATTGACTCAGTGCAGTATTCAGCCTCTCTGGTGTCAAGTCTGATTTTGAAAAAAAAAAAAAAAAAATCCAAAATCAGACAGAGTGTTGAGACCAGAGAGGCTAAGACCGCATTGACTCAGTGCGGTATTCAGCCTCTCTGGTGTCAAGTCTGATTTTGGAAAAAAAAAAAAAAAAATCCAAAATCAGACAGAGTGTTGACACCAGAGAGGCTAAGACCGCATTGACTCAGTGCGGTATTCAGCCTCTCTGGTGTCAAGTCTGATTTTGGAAAAAAAAAAAAAAAATCCAAAATCAGACAGAGTGTTGAGACCAGAGAGGCTAAGACCGCATTGACTCAGTGCAGTATTCAGCCTCTCTGGTGTCAAGTCTGATTTTGGAAAAAAAAAAAAAAAAATCCAAAATCAGACAGAGTGTTGACACCAGAGAGGCTAAGACCGCATTGACTCAGTGCGGTATTCAGCCTCTCTGGTGTCAAGTCGGATTTTGGAAAAAAAAAAAAAAAAATCCAAAATCAGACAGAGCGTTGAGACCAGAGAGGCTAAGACCGCATTGACTCAGTGCGGTATTCAGCCTCTCTGGTGTCAAGTCTGATTTTGGAAAAAAAAATAAAAAATAAAAAATCAGACAGAGTGTTGACACCAGAGAGGCTAAGACTGCATTGACTCAGTGCGGTTTTCAGCCTCTCTGGTGTCAAGTCTGATTTTGAAAAAAAAAAAAAAAATCCAAAATCAGACAGAGTGTTGAGACCAGAGAGGCTAAGACCGCATTGACTCAGTGCAGTATTCAGCCTCACTGGTGTCAAGTCTGATTTTGAAAAAAAAAAAAAAAAAATCCAAAATCAGACAGAGTGTTGACACCAGAGAGGCTAAGACCGCATTGACTCAGTGCGGTATTCAGCCTCTCTGGTGTCAAGTCTGATTTTGGAAAAAAAAAAAAAAAATCCAAAATCAGACAGAGTGTTGAGACCAGAGAGGCTAAGACCGCATTGACTCAGTGCAGTATTCAGCCTCTCTGGTGTCAAGTCTGATTTAAAAAAAAAAAAAAAAAATCCAAAATCAGACAGAGTGTTGACACCAGAGAGGCTAAGACCACATTGACTCAGTGCGGTATTCAGCCTCTCTGGTGTCAAGTCTGATTTTGGAAAAAAAAAAAATCAAAAATCAAAAATCAGACAGAGTGTTGAGACCAGAGAGGCTAAGACTGCATTGACTCAGTGCAGTATTCAGCCTCTCTGGTGTCAAGTCTGATTTTGAAAAAAAAAAAAAAAAAATCCAAAATCAGACAGAGTGTTGACACCAGAGAGGCTAAGACCACATTGACTCAGTGCGGTATTCAGCCTCTCTGGTGTCAAGTCTGATTTTGGAAAAAAAAAAATCAAAAATCAAAAATCAGACAGAGTGTTGAGACCAGAGAGGCTAAGACTGCATTGACTCAGTGCAGTATTCAGCCTCTCTGGTGTCAAGTCTGATTTTGGAAAAAAAAAAAAAAAAAATCCCAAATCAGACAGAGTGTTGACACCAGAGAGGCTAAGACCGCATTGACTCAGTGCGGTATTCAGCCTCTCTGGTGTCAAGTCTGATTTTGGAAAAAAAAAAAAAAAAAATCCAAAATCAGACAGAGTGTTGAGACCAGAGAGGCTAAGACTGCATTGACTCAGTGCGGTATTCAGCCTCTCTGGTGTCAAGTCTGATTTTGGAAAAAAAAAAAAAAAATCTAAAATCAGACAGAGTGTTGAGACCAGAGAGGCTAAGACCGCATTGACTCAGTGCAGTATTCAGCCTCTCTGGTGTCAAGTCTGATTTTGGAAAAAAAAAAAAAAAAATCCAAAATCAGACAGAGTGTTGACACCAGAGAGGCTAAGACCGCATTGACTCAGTGCGGTATTCAGCCTCTCTGGTGTCAAGTCTGATTTTGGAAAAAAAAAAAAAAAATCTAAAATCAGACAGAGTGTTGAGACCAGAGAGGCTAAGACCGCATTGACTCAGTGCGGTATTCAGCCTCTCTGGTGTCAAGTCTGATTTTAGAAAAAAAAAAAAAAAATCCAAAATCAGACAGAGTGTTGACACCAGAGAGGCTAAGACCACATTGACTCAGTGCAGTATTCAGCCTCTCTGGTGTCAAGTCTGATTTTAGAAAAAAAAAAAAAAAAAATCAAAAATCAGACAGAGTGTTGAGACCAGAGAGGCTAAGACTGCATTGACTCAGTGCAGTATTCAGCCTCTCTGGTGTCAAGTCTGATTTTGGAAAAAAAAAAAAAAAAATCCAAAATCAGACAGAGTGTTGACACCAGAGAGGCTAAGACCGCATTGACTCAGTGCGGTATTCAGCCTCTCTGGTGTCAAGTCTGATTTTGGAAAACAAAAAAAAAAAATCCAAAATCAGACAGAGTGTTGAGACCAGAGAGGCTAAGACTGCATTGACTCAGTGCGGTATTCAGCCTCTCTGGTGTCAAGTCTGATTTTGGAAAAAAAAAAAAAAAATCTAAAATCAGACAGAGTGTTGACACCAGAGAGGCTAAGACCGCATTGACTCAGTGCGGTATTCAGCCTCTCTGGTGTCAAGTCTGATTTTGGAAAAAAAAAAAAAAAATCCAAAATCAGACAGAGTGTTGAGACCAGAGAGGCTAAGACCGCATTGACTCAGTGCAGTATTCAGCCTCTCTGGTGTCAAGTCTGATTTTGGAAAAAAAAAAAAAAAAATCCAAAATCAGACAGAGTGTTGACACCAGAGAGGCTAAGACCGCATTGACTCAGTGCGGTATTCAGCCTCTCTGGTGTCAAGTCGGATTTTGGAAAAAAAAAAAAAAAAATCCAAAATCAGACAGAGCGTTGAGACCAGAGAGGCTAAGACCGCATTGACTCAGTGCGGTATTCAGCCTCTCTGGTGTCAAGTCTGATTTTGGAAAAAAAAATAAAAAATAAAAAATCAGACAGAGTGTTGACACCAGAGAGGCTAAGACTGCATTGACTCAGTGCGGTTTTCAGCCTCTCTGGTGTCAAGTCTGATTTTGAAAAAAAAAAAAAAAAAATCCAAAATCAGACAGAGTGTTGAGACCAGAGAGGCTAAGACCGCATTGACTCAGTGCGGTATTCAGCCTCTCTGGTGTCAAGTCTGATTTTGGAAAAAAAAAAAAAAAATCCAAAATCAGACAGAGTGTTGACACCAGAGAGGCTAAGACCGCATTGACTCAGTGCGGTATTCAGCCTCTCTGGTGTCAAGTCTGATTTTGGAAAAAAAAAAATCAAAAATCAAAAATCAGACAGAGTGTTGAGACCAGAGAGGCTAAGACCGCATTGACTCAGTGCGGTATTCAGCCTCTCTGGTCTGATTTTGAAAAAAAAAAAAAAAAATCCAAAATCAGACAGAGTGTTGACACCAGAGAGGCTAAGACCGCATTGACTCAGTGCGGTATTCAGCCTCTCTGGTGTCAAGTCTGATTTTGGAAAAAAAAAAAAAAAATCTAAAATCAGACAGAGTGTTGACACCAGAGAGGCTAAGACCACATTGACTCAGTGCGGTATTCAGCCTCTCTGGTGTCAAGTCTGATTTTGGAAAAAAAAAAAAAAAATCCAAAATCAGACAGTGTTGAGACCAGAGAGGCTAAGACCGCATTGACTCAGTGCGGTATTCAGCCTCTCTGGTGTCAAGTCTGATTTTGGAAAAAAAAAAAAAAAATCTAAAATCAGACAGAGTGTTGACACCAGAGAGGCTAAGACTGCATTGACTCAGTGCGGTATTCAGCCTCTCTGGTGTCAAGTCTGATTTTGGAAAAAAAAAAAAAAAATCCAAAATCAGACAGAGTGTTGAGACCAGAGAGGCTAAGACCGCATTGACTCAGTGCAGTATTCAGCCTCTCTGGTGTCAAGTCTGATTTTGGAAAAAAAAAAAAAAAAATCCAAAATCAGACAGAGTGTTGACACCAGAGAGGCTAAGACCGCATTGACTCAGTGCGGTATTCAGCCTCTCTGGTGTCAAGTCTGATTTTGGAAAAAAAAAAAAAAAATCCAAAATCAGACAGAGTGTTGAGACCAGAGAGGCTAAGACCGCATTGACTCAGTGCAGTATTCAGCCTCTCTTGTGTCAAGTCTGATTTTGGAAAAAAAAAAAAAAAAATCCAAAATCAGACAGAGTGTTGACACCAGAGAGGCTAAGACCGCATTGACTCAGTGCGGTATTCAGCCTCTCTGGTGTCAAGTCGGATTTTGGAAAAAAAAAAAAAAAATCCAAAATCAGACAGAGCGTTGAGACCAGAGAGGCTAAGACCGCATTGACTCAGTGCGGTATTCAGCCTCTCTGGTGTCAAGTCTGATTTTGGAAAAAAAAATAAAAAATAAAAAATCAGACAGAGTGTTGACACCAGAGAGGCTAAGACTGCATTGACTCAGTGCGGTATTCAGCCTCTCTGGTGTCAAGTCTGATTTTGAAAAAAAAAAAAAAAAAATCCAAAATCAGACAGAGTGTTGAGACCAGAGAGGCTAAGACCGCATTGACTCAGTGCGGTATTCAGCCTCTCTGGTGTCAAGTCTGATTTTGGAAAAAAAAAAATCAAAAATCAAAAATCAAACAGAGTGTTGAGACCAGAGAGGCTAAGACCGCATTGACTCAGTGCGGTATTCAGCCTCTCTGGTGTCAAGTCTGATTTTGGAAAAAAAAAAATCAAAAATCAAAAATCAAACAGAGTGTTGAGACCAGAGAGGCTAAGACTGCATTGACTCAGTGCGGTATTCAGCCTCTCTGGTGTCAAGTCTGATTTTGGAAAAAAAAAAAAAAAAATCCAAAATCAGACAGAGTGTTGAGACCAGAGAGGCTAAGACCGCATTGACTCAGTGCGGTATTCAGCCTATCTGGTGTCAAGTCTGATTTTGGAAAAAAAAAAAAAAAATCCAAAATCAGACAGAGTGTTGACACCAGAGAGGCTAAGACCGCATTGACTCAGTGCGGTATTCAGCCTCTCTGGTGTCAAGTCTGATTTTGGAAAAAAAAAAAAAAAAATCCAAAATCAGACAGAGTGTTGAGACCAGAGAGGCTAAGACCGCATTGACTCAGTGCGGTACTCAGCCTCTCTGGTGTCAAGTCTGATTTTGAAAAAGAAAAAAAAAAAAAAAATCCAAAATCAGACAGAGTGTTGAGACCAGAGAGGCTAAGACCGCATTGACTCAGTGCTGTATTCAGCCTCTCTGGTGTCAAGTCTGATTTTGGAAAAAAAAAAAAAAAAAAAAAAAATCAGACAGAGTGTTGACACCAGAGAGGCTAAGACCGCATTGACTCAGTGCGGTATTCAGCCTCTCTGGTGTCAAGTCTGATTTTGGAAAAAAAAAAAAAAAATCCAAAATCAGACAGAGTGTTGACACCAGAGAGGCTAAGACCACATTGACTCAGTGCGGTATTCAGCCTCTCTGGTGTCAAGTCTGATTTTGGAAAAAAAAAAAAAAAAAATCAAAAATCAGACAGAGTGTTGAGACCAGAGAGGCTAAGACTGCATTGACTCAGTGCAGTATTCAGCCTCTCTGGTGTCAAGTCTGATTTTGGAAAAAAAAAAAAAAAAATCCAAAATCAGACAGAGTGTTGACACCAGAGAGGCTAAGACCGCATTGACTCAGTGCGGTATTCAGCCTCTCTGGTGTCAAGTCGGATTTTGGAAAAAAAAAAAAAAAATCCAAAATCAGACAGAGCGTTGAGACCAGAGAGGCTAAGACCGCATTGACTCAGTGCGGTATTCAGCCTCTCTGGTGTCAAGTCTGATTTTGGAAAAAAAAATAAAAAATAAAAAATCAGACAGAGTGTTGACACCAGAGAGGCTAAGACTGCATTGACTCAGTGCGGTATTCAGCCTCTCTGGTGTCAAGTCTGATTTTGAAAAAAAAAAAAAAAAATCCAAAATCAGACAGAGTGTTGAGACCAGAGAGGCTAAGACCGCATTGACTCAGTGCAGTATTCAGCCTCTCTGGTGTCAAGTCTGATTTTGGAAAAAAAAAAATCAAAAATCAAAAATCAAACAGAGTGTTGAGACCAGAGAGGCTAAGACCGCATTGACTCAGTGCGGTATTCAGCCTCTCTGGTCTGATTTTGGAAAAAAAAAAAAAAAATCCAAAATCAGACAGAGTGTTGACACCAGAGAGGCTAAGACCGCATTGACTCAGTGCGGTATTCAGCCTCTCTGGTGTCAAGTCTGATTTTGGAAAAAAAAAAAAAAAAATCCAAAATCAGACAGAGTGTTGAGACCAGAGAGGCTAAGACCGCATTGACTCAGTGCGGTATTCAGCCTCTCTGGTGTCAAGTCTGATTTTTGAAAAAAAAAAAAAAAATCCAAAATCAGACAGAGTGTTGACACCAGAGAGGCTAAGACCGCATTGACTCAGTGCGGTATTCAGCCTCTCTGGTGTCAAGTCTGATTTTGGAAAAAAAAAAAAAAAATCCAAAATCAGACAGAGTGTTGAGACCAGAGAGGCTAAGACCGAATTGACTCAGTGCGGTACTCAGCCTCTCTGGTGTCAAGTCTGATTTTGAAAAAGAAAAAAAAAAAAAAAATCCAAAATCAGACAGAGTGTTGAGACCAGAGAGGCTAAGACCGCATTGACTCAGTGCTGTATTCAGCCTCTCTGGTGTCAAGTCTGATTTTGGAAAAAAAAAAAAAAAAAAAAAAAATCAGACAGAGTGTTGACACCAGAGAGGCTAAGACCGCATTGACTCAGTGCGGTATTCAGCCTCTCTGGTGTCAAGTCTGATTTTGGAAAAAAAAAAAAAAAATCCAAAATCAGACAGAGTGTTGACACCAGAGAGGCTAAGACCGCATTGACTCAGTGCGGTATTCAGCCTCTCTGGTGTCAAGTCTGATTTTGGAAAAAAAAAAAGAAAAATCCAAAATCAGACAGAGTGTTGAGACCAGAGAGGCTAAGACCGCATTGACTCAGTGCAGTATTCAGCCTCTCTGGTGTCAAGTCTGATTTTGGAAAAAAAAAAAAAAAAAATCCAAAATCAGACAGAGTGTTGACACCAGAGAGGCTAAGACCGCATTGACTCAGTGCGGTATTCAGCCTCTCTGGTGTCAAGTCTGATTTTGGAAAAAAAAAAAAAAAAATCCAAAATCAGACAGAGTGTTGAGACCATAGAGGCTAAGACCGCATTGACTCAGTGCGGTATTCAGCCTCTCTGGTGTCAAGTCTGATTTTGGAAAAAAAAAAAAAAAAAAAAAAATCTGACAGAGTGTTGACACCAGAGAGGCTAAGACCGCATTGACTCAGTGCGGTATTCAGCCTCTCTGGTGTCAAGTCTGATTTTGGAAAAAAAAAAAAAATCCAAAATCAGACAGAGTGTTGAGACCAGAGAGGCTAAGACCGCATTGACTCAGTGCGGTATTCAGCCTCTCTGGTGTCAAGTCTGATTTTGGAAAAAAAAAAAAAAATCCAAAATCAGACAGAGTGTTGACACCAGAGAGGCTAAGACCGCATTGACTCAGTGCGGTATTCAGCCTCTCTGGTGTCAAGTCTGATTTTGGAAAAAAAAAAAAAAAAAATCCAAAATCAGACAGAGTGTTGACACCAGAGAGGCTAAGACCGCATTGACTCAGTGTGGTATTCAGCCTCTCTGGTGTCAAGTCTGATTTTGGAAAAAAAAAAAAAAAAAAATCCAAAATCAGACAGAGTGTTGAGACCAGAGAGGCTAAGACCGCATTGACTCAGTGCGGTATTCAGCCTCTCTGGTTTCAAGTCTGATTTTGGAAAAAAAAAAAAAAAAAAAAAAATCAGACAGAGTGTTGACACCAGAGAGGCTAAGACTGCATTGACTCAGTGCGGTATTCAGCCTCTCTGGTGTCAAGTCTGATTTTGAAAAAAAAAAAAAAAAAATCCAAAATCAGACAGAGTGTTGAGACCAGAGAGGCTAAGACCGCATTGACTCAGTGCAGTATTCAGCCTCTCTGGTGTCAAGTCTGATTTTGGAAAAAAAAAAATCAAAAATCAAAAATCAAACAGAGTGTTGAGACCAGAGAGGCTAAGACCGCATTGACTCAGTGCGGTATTCAGCCTCTCTGGTCTGATTTTGGAAAAAAAAAAAAAAAATCCAAAATCAGACAGAGTGTTGACACCAGAGAGGCTAAGACCGCATTGACTCAGTGCGGTATTCAGCCTCTCTGGTGTCAAGTCTGATTTTGGAAAAAAAAAAAAAAAAATCCAAAATCAGACAGAGTGTTGAGACCAGAGAGGCTAAGACCGCATTGACTCAGTGCGGTATTCAGCCTCTCTGGTGTCAAGTCTGATTTTGGAAAAAAAAAAAAAAAATCCAAAATCAGACAGAGTGTTGACACCAGAGAGGCTAAGACCGCATTGACTCAGTGCGGTATTCAGCCTCTCTGGTGTCAAGTCTGATTTTGGAAAAAAAAAAAAAAAAATCCAAAATCAGACAGAGTGTTGAGACCAGAGAGGCTAAGACCGAATTGACTCAGTGCGGTACTCAGCCTCTCTGGTGTCAAGTCTGATTTTGAAAAAGAAAAAAAAAAAAAAAATCCAAAATCAGACAGAGTGTTGAGACCAGAGAGGCTAAGACCGCATTGACTCAGTGCTGTATTCAGCCTCTCTGGTGTCAAGTCTGATTTTGGAAAAAAAAAAAAAAAAAAAAAAAATCAGACAGAGTGTTGACACCAGAGAGGCTAAGACCGCATTGACTCAGTGCGGTATTCAGCCTCTCTGGTGTCAAGTCTGATTTTGGAAAAAAAAAAAAAAATCCAAAATCAGACAGAGTGTTGACACCAGAGAGGCTAAGACCGCATTGACTCAGTGCGGTATTCAGCCTCTCTGGTGTCAAGTCTGATTTTGGAAAAAAAAAAATCAAAAATCAAAAATCAGACAGAGTGTTGAGACCAGAGAGGCTAAGACCGCATTGACTCAGTGCGGTATTCAGCCTCTCTGGTCTGATTTTGAAAAAAAAAAAAAAAAATCCAAAATCAGACAGAGTGTTGACACCAGAGAGGCTAAGACCGCATTGACTCAGTGCGGTATTCAGCCTCTCTGGTGTGAAGTCTGATTTTGGAAAAAAAAAAAAAAAATCTAAAATCAGACAGAGTGTTGACACCAGAGAGGCTAAGACCACATTGACTCAGTGCGGTATTCAGCCTCTCTGGTGTCAAGTCTGATTTTGGAAAAAAAAAAAAAAAATCCAAAATCAGACAGAGTGTTGAGACCAGAGAGGCTAAGACCGCATTGACTCAGTGCGGTATTCAGCCTCTCTGGTGTCAAGTCTGATTTTGGAAAAAAAAAAAAAAAGTCTAAAATCAGACAGAGTGTTGACACCAGAGAGGCTAAGACCGCATTGACTCAGTGCGGTATTCAGCCTCTCTGGTGTCAAGTCTGATTTTGGAAAAAAAAAAAAAAAATCCAAAATCAGACAGAGTGTTGAGACCAGAGAGGCTAAGACCGCATTGACTCAGTGCAGTATTCAGCCTCTCTGGTGTCAAGTCTGATTTTTGAAAAAAAAAAAAAAAAATCCAAAATCAGACAGAGTGTTGACACCAGAGAGGCTAAGACCGCATTGACTCAGTGCGGTATTCAGCCTCTCTGGTGTCAAGTCTGATTTTGGAAAAAAAAAAAAAAAATCCAAAATCAGACAGAGTGTTGAGACCAGAGAGGCTAAGACCGCATTGACTCAGTGCAGTATTCAGCCTCTCTGGTGTCAAGTCTGATTTTGGAAAAAAAAAAAAAAAAATCCAAAATCAGACAGAGTGTTGACACCAGAGAGGCTAAGACCGCATTGACTCAGTGCGGTATTCAGCCTCTCTGGTGTCAAGTCGGATTTTGGAAAAAAAAAAAAAAAATCCAAAATCAGACAGAGCGTTGAGACCAGAGAGGCTAAGACCGCATTGACTCAGTGCGGTATTCAGCCTCTCTGGTGTCAAGTCTGATTTTGGAAAAAAAAATAAAAAATAAAAAATCAGACAGAGTGTTGACACCAGAGAGGCTAAGACTGCATTGACTCAGTGCGGTATTCAGCCTCTCTGGTGTCAAGTCTGATTTTGAAAAAAAAAAAAAAAAAATCCAAAATCAGACAGAGTGTTGAGACCAGAGAGGCTAAGACCGCATTGACTCAGTGCGGTATTCAGCCTCTCTGGTGTCAAGTCTGATTTTGGAAAAAAAAAAATCAAAAATCAAAAATCAAACAGAGTGTTGAGACCAGAGAGGCTAAGACCGCATTGACTCAGTGCGGTATTCAGCCTATCTGGTGTCAAGTCTGATTTTGGAAAAAAAAAAAAAAAATCCAAAATCAGACAGAGTGTTGACACCAGAGAGGCTAAGACCGCATTGACTCAGTGCGGTATTCAGCCTCTCTGGTGTCAAGTCTGATTTTGGAAAAAAAAAAAAAAAAATCCAAAATCAGACAGAGTGTTGAGACCAGAGAGGCTAAGACCGCATTGACTCAGTGCGGTACTCAGCCTCTCTGGTGTCAAGTCTGATTTTGAAAAAGAAAAGAAAAAAAAAAATCCAAAATCAGACAGAGTGTTGAGACCAGAGAGGCTAAGACCGCATTGACTCAGTGCTGTATTCAGCCTCTCTGGTGTCAAGTCTGATTTTGGAAAAAAAAAAAAAAAAAAAAAAAATCAGACAGAGTGTTGACACCAGAGAGGCTAAGACCGCATTGACTCAGTGCGGTATTCAGCCTCTCTGGTGTCAAGTCTGATTTTGGAAAAAAAAAAAAAAAATCCAAAATCAGACAGAGTGTTGACACCAGAGAGGCTAAGACCACATTGACTCAGTGCGGTATTCAGCCTCTCTGGTGTCAAGTCTGATTTTGGAAAAAAAAAAAAAAAAAATCAAAAATCAGACAGAGTGTTGAGACCAGAGAGGCTAAGACTGCATTGACTCAGTGCAGTATTCAGCCTCTCTGGTGTCAAGTCTGATTTTGGAAAAAAAAAAAAAAAAATCCAAAATCAGACAGAGTGTTGACACCAGAGAGGCTAAGACCGCATTGACTCAGTGCGGTATTCAGCCTCTCTGGTGTCAAGTCGGATTTTGGAAAAAAAAAAAAAAAATCCAAAATCAGACAGAGCGTTGAGACCAGAGAGGCTAAGACCGCATTGACTCAGTGCGGTATTCAGCCTCTCTGGTGTCAAGTCTGATTTTGGAAAAAAATAAATAAAATAAAAAATCAGACAGAGTGTTGACACCAGAGAGGCTAAGACTGCATTGACTCAGTGCGGTATTCAGCCTCTCTGGTGTCAAGTCTGATTTTGAAAAAAAAAAAAAAAAAATCCAAAATCAGACAGAGTGTTGAGACCAGAGAGGCTAAGACCGCATTGACTCAGTGCAGTATTCAGCCTCTCTGGTGTCAAGTCTGATTTTGGAAAAAAAAAAATCAAAAATCAAAAATCAAACAGAGTGTTGAGACCAGAGAGGCTAAGACCGCATTGACTCAGTGCGGTATTCAGCCTCTCTGGTCTGATTTTGGAAAAAAAAAAAAAAAAAAATCCAAAATCAGACAGAGTGTTGACACCAGAGAGGCTAAGACCGCATTGACTCAGTGCGGTATTCAGCCTCTCTGGTGTCAAGTCTGATTTTGGAAAAAAAAAAAAAAAAATCCAAAATCAGACAGAGTGTTGAGACCAGAGAGGCTAAGACCGCATTGACTCAGTGCGGTATTCAGCCTCTCTGGTGTCAAGTCTGATTTTGGAAAAAAAAAAAAAAAATCCAAAATCAGACAGAGTGTTGACACCAGAGAGGCTAAGACCGCATTGACTCAGTGCGGTATTCAGCCTCTCTGGTGTCAAGTCTGATTTTGGAAAAAAAAAAAAAAAAATCCAAAATCAGACAGAGTGTTGAGACCAGAGAGGCTAAGACCGCATTGACTCAGTGCGGTACTCAGCCTCTCTGGTGTCAAGTCTGATTTTGGAAAAAAAAAAAAAAAAAATCCAAAATCAGACAGAGTGTTGACACCAGAGAGGCTAAGACCGCATTGACTCAGTGCGGTATTCAGCCTCTCTGGTGTCAAGTCTGATTTTGGAAAAAAAAAAAAAAAAATCCAAAATCAGACAGAGTGTTGAGACCATAGAGGCTAAGACCGCATTGACTCAGTGCGGTATTCAGCCTCTCTGGTGTCAAGTCTGATTTTGGAAAAAAAAAAAAAAAAAAAAAAATCTGACAGAGTGTTGACACCAGAGAGGCTAAGACCGCATTGACTCAGTGCGGTATTCAGCCTCTCTGGTGTCAAGTCTGATTTCGGAAAAAAAAAAAAAATCCAAAATCAGACAGAGTGTTGAGACCAGAGAGGCTAAGACCGCATTGACTCAGTGCGGTATTCAGCCTCTCTGGTGTCAAGTCTGATTTTGGAAAAAAAAAAAAAAATCCAAAATCAGACAGAGTGTTGACACCAGAGAGGCTAAGACCGCATTGACTCAGTGCGGTATTCAGCCTCTCTGGTGTCAAGTCTGATTTTGGAAAAAAAAAAAAAAAAAATCCAAAATCAGACAGAGTGTTGACACCAGAGAGGCTAAGACCGCATTGACTCAGTGTGGTATTCAGCCTCTCTGGTGTCAAGTCTGATTTTGGAAAAAAAAAAAAAAAAAAATCCAAAATCAGACAGAGTGTTGAGACCAGAGAGGCTAAGACCGCATTGACTCAGTGCGGTATTCAGCCTCTCTGGTTTCAAGTCTGATTTTGGAAAAAAAAAAAAAAAAATCCAAAATCAGACAGAGTGTTGAGACCAGAGAGGCTAAGACCGCATTGACTCAGTGCGGTATTCAGCCTCTCTGGTGTCAAGTCTGATTTTGGAAAAAAAAAAAAAATCCAAAATCAGACAGAGTGTTGAGACCAGAGAGGCTAAGACCGCATTGACTCAGTGCGGTATTCAGCCTCTCTGGTGTCAAGTCTGATTTTGGAAAAAAAAAAAAAAAAAATCCAAAATCAGACAGAGTGTTGACACCAGAGAGGCTAAGACCGCATTGACTCAGTGTGGTATTCAGCCTCTCTGGTGTCAAGTCTGATTTTGGAAAAAAAAAAAAAAAAAAATCCAAAATCAGACAGAGTGTTGAGACCAGAGAGGCTAAGACCGCATTGACTCAGTGCGGTATTCAGCCTCTCTGGTGTCAAGTCTGATTTTGGAAAAAAAAAAAAAAAATCCAAAATCAGACAGAGTGTTGAGACCAGAGAGGCTAAGACCGCATTGACTCAGTGCGGTATTCAGCCTCTCTGGTTTCAAGTCTGATTTTGGAAAAAAAAAAAAAAAAATCCAAAATCAGACAGAGTGTTGAGACCAGAGAGGCTAAGACCGCATTGACTCAGTGCGGTATTCAGCCTCTCTGGTGTCAAGTCTGATTTTGGAAAAAAAAAAAAAAATCCAAAATCAGACAGAGTGTTGAGACCAGAGAGGCTAAGACCGCATTGACTCAGTGCGGTATTCAGCCTCTCTGGTGTCAAGTCTGATTTTGGAAAAAAAAAAAAAAAAAATCCAAAATCAGACAGAGTGTTGACACCAGAGAGGCTAAGACCGCATTGACTCAGTGTGGTATTCAGCCTCTCTGGTGTCAAGTCTGATTTTGGAAAAAAAAAAAAAAAAAAATCCAAAATCAGACAGAGTGTTGAGACCAGAGAGGCTAAGACCGCATTGACTCAGTGCGGTATTCAGCCTCTCTGGTGTCAAGTCTGATTTTGGAAAAAAAAAAAAAAAATCCAAAATCAGACAGAGTGTTGAGACCAGAGAGGCTAAGACCGCATTGACTCAGTGCGGTATTCAGCCTCTCTGGTGTCAAGTCTGATTTTGGAAAAAAAAAAAAAAATCCAAAATCAGACAGAGTGTTGAGACCAGAGAGGCTAAGACCGCATTGACTCAGTGCGGTATTCAGCCTCTCTGGTGTCAAGTCTGATTTTTGAAAAAAAAAAAAAAAAAAATTAAAATCAGACAGAGTGTTGACACCAGAGTGGCTAAGACCGCATTGACTCAGTGTGGTATTCAGCCTCTCTGGTGTCAAGTCTGATTTTGGAAAAAAAAATAAAAATCCAAAATCAGACAGAGTGTTGACACCAGAGAGGCTAAGACCGCATTGACTCAGTGCAGTATTCAGCCTCTCTGGTGTCAAGTCTGATTTTGGAAAAAAAAAAAAAAAATCCAAAATCAGACAGAGTGTTGACACCAGAGAGGCTAAGACCGCATTGACTCAGTGTGGTATTCAGCCTCTCTGGTGTCAAGTCTGATTTTGGAAAAAAAAAAAAAAAATCCAAAATCAGACAGAGTGTTGACACCAGAGAGGCTAAGACCGCATTGACTCAGTGCGGTATTCAGCCTCTCTGGTGTCAAGTCTGATTTTTGAAAAAAAAAAAAAAATCCAAAATCAGACAGAGTGTTGAGACCAGAGAGGCTAAGACCGCATTGACTCAGTGCGGTATTCAGCCTCTCTGGTGTCAAGTCTGATTTTGGAAAAAAAAAAAAAAAATCCAAAATCAGACAGTGTTGACACCAGAGAGGCTAAGACCGCATTGACTCAGTGCGGTATTCAGCCTCTCTGGTGTCAAGTCTGATTTTGGAAAAAAAAAAAAAAAAATCCAAAATCAGACAGAGTGTTGAGACCAGAGAGGCTAAGACCGCATTGACTCAGTGCGGTATTCAGCCTCTCTGGTGTCAAGTCTGATTTTGGAAAAAAAAAAAAAAAATCCAAAATCAGACAGAGTGTTGACATCAGAGAGGCTAAGACCGCATTGACTCAGTGTGGTATTCAGCCTCTCTGGTGTCAAGTCTGATTTTGGAAAAAAAAAAAAAAAAAATCCAAAATCAGACAGAGTGTTGACACCAGAGAGGCTAAGACCGCATTGACTCAGTGCGGTATTCAGCCTCTCTGGTGTCAAGTCTGATTTTGGAAAAAAAAAAAAAATCCAAAATCAGACAGAGTGTTGAGACCAGAGAGGCTAAGACCGCATTGACTCAGTGCGGTATTCAGCCTCTCTGGTGTCAAGTCTGATTTTGGAAAAAAAAAAAAAAAATCCAAAATCAGACAGAGTGTTGACACCAGAGAGGCTAAGACCGCATTGACTCAGTGCGGTATTCAGCCTCTCTGGTGTCAAGTCTGATTTTGGAAAAAAAAAAAAAAAAAAATCCAAAATCAGACAGAGTGTTGACACCAGAGAGGCTAAGACCGCATTGACTCAGTGTGGTATTCAGCCTCTCTGGTGTCAAGTCTGATTTTAGAAAAAAAAAAAAAAAAAAATCCAAAATCAGACAGAGTGTTGAGACCAGAGAGGCTAAGACCGCATTGACTCAGTGCGGTATTCAGCCTCTCTGGTGTCAAGTCTGATTTTGGAAAAAAAAAAAAAAAAATCCAAAATCAGACAGAGTGTTGAGACCAGAGAGGCTAAGACCGCATTGACTCAGTGCGGTATTCAGCGTCTCTGGTGTCAAGTCTGATTTTGGAAAAAAAAAAAAAAATCCAAAATCAGACAGAGTGTTGACACCAGAGAGGCTAAGACCGCATTGACTCAGTGCGGTATTCAGCCTCTCTGGTGTCAAGTCTGATTTTGAAAAAAAAAAAAAAAAAAAATCCAAAATCAGACAGAGTGTTGACACCAGAGAGGCTAAGACCGCATTGACTCAGTGTGGTATTCAGCCTCTCTGGTGTCAAGTCTGATTTTGGAAAAAAAAAAAAAAAAAAATCCAAAATCAGACAGAGTGTTGAGACCAGAGAGGCTAAGACTGCATTGACTCAGTGCGGTATTCAGCCTCTCTGGTGTCAAGTCTGATTTTGGAAAAAAAAAAAAAAAATCCAAAATCAGACAGAGTGTTGAGACCAGAGAGGCTAAGACCGCATTGACTCAGTGCGGTATTCAGCCTCTCTGGTGTCAAGTCTGATTTTGGAAAAAAAAAAAAAAAATCCAAAATCAGACAGAGTGTTGACACCAGAGAGGCTAAGACCGCATTGACTCAGTGTGGTATTCAGCCTCTCTGGTGTCAAGTCTGATTTTGGAAAAAAAAAAAAAAAATCCAAAATCAGACAGAGTGTTGACACCAGAGAGGCTAAGACCGCATTGACTCAGTGCGGTATTCAGCCTCTCTGGTGTCAAGTCTGATTTTGGAAAAAAAAAAAAAAAATCCAAAATCAGACAGAGTGTTGACACCAGAGAGGCTAAGACCGCATTGACTCAGTGCGGTATTCAGCCTCTCTGGTGTCAAGTCTGATTTTGGAAAAAAAAAAAAAAATCCAAAATCAGACAGAGTGTTGAGACCAGAGAGGCTAAGACCGCATTGACTCAGTGCAGTATTCAGCCTCTCTGGTGTCAAGTCTGATTTTGG